>NW_027466510.1:182500-242500 GCF_050575085.1 Anarhichas minor
AACATGAATAATACACAGACTGCGATGCTCTGAGGTGGGAGAGATGTGTGCTGCTGGCAGCTCTGAAGCAAAATACAGTCTCAGATTATTACTGTGAAAATAAAGAAGTTACTGCAACAAACCACGTACCTCATATTATATTTAAATATTATCACTAAGAAGCTATTTATTTACAATCCACTATATTAGTTATATCACAGTGTGTGGATTTATTAAAGTACTGTATTGAAGTACAATCTTGAGGTACGTGTACTTTACTTGAGTATTTCTGCTTCTTTATACTTCTACTCTACTACATCTCAGAGATAAATATTGTACTTGTTACTGCACTACATTTATCTGACAGCTTTAGTTGCTTCTGATTATTGAAACAAAATATAAAAAATAAACAAAAGAACGACGTATTATTACATATTGCATGAAGCCATTTAAATGAGCTCCACCTTTAAAGTGATGAACATTAATGCATCAATAATTATAATACAATAATCTCACGCATATTATTCTGCATATTGAGTACTTTTACTTTTAGTACTTTAAGTATATTTTGATGCCGGTATCATAATTGTGTAATTAAGTACATTTGAGTATTTAATTGATAGCATTTCTACACTGTGGTATTACTACTTTTACTCAAGTAAATAATCTGAGTACTTCTTCCAACAGACAATGTAAACTGTGTGTATATTACTTCTACTGCATATATAATACATAATATATACTTATTGTATTACTATGTGTGTTGTTCTTATTATTTATACCACTTAAGATCAATATATACAATATAATTTGTATGTATTTTATTCAAATAGTTCTTAATGTTTCTGAACGTGTGAATTCATCCTCGGGGATCAATAATGAGGTCTGATCTTATCTCATCTTCTCTTTTGTGTTGAATGTAAAGATGAGTGTGAGAAAGAGAACAAATAAGAGATAGAAAAGCCCCAAACCAGAAGGAGAGGAGTGTGTGTGTGTGTTAATTCAATAACAAATAAGGATGTTATCCTGTTAGAAAGTAGCCGTTGTGCTCGGGGGTCTGCTGTGACACGGTTAAATGTCAGAGCCCATCTCTGTAGAGACTAATTGCATGAGAGTGCACACACACACACACACACACACACACACACACACACACACACACACACACACACACACACACACACACACACACACACACACACACACACACACACACACACACACACACACACACACACACACACACACACACACACACACACACACACACACACACGGTATATGTGCTTATTTGTTATGTATTTTTCCATCTGTTATTTAAAGATCATGAATTTCTGAATTAATAAATATTTACCCGTTGAAACATGTTTTTTCTTCATCTGAAGCGAAGCTCGAAAGGGACGGAGGGTGCAGATTGTAAAACCCTCAGAGGCAAGTTTGTGACGCCAACTGTCACGTGTTCTTGTACCAAAACAAACATGGACGCCAACTGTCACGTGTTCTTGTACCAAAACAAACATGGACGCCAACTGTCACGTGTTCTTGTACCGAAACAAACATAGACGCCAACTGTCACGTGTTCTTGTACCAAAACAAACATGGACGCCAACTGTCACGTGTTCTTGTACCGAAACAAACATGGACGCCAACTGTCACGTGTTCTTGTACCAAAACAAACATGGACGCCAACTGTCACGTGTTCTTGTACCAAAACAAACATGGACGCCAACTGTTACGTGTTCTTGTACCGAAACAAACATGGACGCCAACTGTCACGTGTTCTTGTACCGAAACAAACATGGACGCCAACTGTCACGTGTTCTTGTACCGAAACAAACATGGACGCCAACTGTCACGTGTTCTTGTACCAAAACAAACATGGACGCCAACTGTCACGTGTTCTTGTACCGAAACAAACATGGACGCCAACTGTCACGTGTTCTTGTACCGAAACAAACATGGACGCCAACTGTCACGTGTTCTTGTACCAAAACAAACATGGACGCCAACTGTCACGTGTTCTTGTACCAAAACAAACATGGACGCCAACTGTCACGTGTTCTTGTACCGAAACAAACATGGACGCCAACTGTCACGTGTTCTTGTACCGAAACAAACATGGACGCCAACTGTCACGTGTTCTTGTACCGAAACAAACATGGACGCCAACTGTCACGTGTTCTTGTACCAAAACAAACATGGACGCCAACTGTCACGTGTTCTTGTACCGAAACAAACATGGACGCCAACTGTCACGTGTTCTTGTACCAAAACAAACATGGACGCCAACTGTCACGTGTTCTTGTACCAAAACAAACATGGACGCCAACTGTCACGTGTTCTTGTACCGAAACAAACATGGACGCCAACTGTCACGTGTTCTTGTACCGAAACAAACATGGACGCCAACTGTCACGTGTTCTTGTACCGAAACAAACATGGACGCCAACTGTCACGTGTTCTTGTTACCAGAACAAACATGGACGCCAACTGTCACCTGTTCTTGTTACCAGAACAAACATGGACGCCAACTGTCACGTGTTCTTGTTACCAGAACAAACATGGACGCCAACTGTCACGTGTTCTTGTTACCAGAACAAACATGGACGCCAACTGTCACCTGTTCTTGTTACCAGAACAAACATGGACGCCAACTGTCACGTGTTCTTGTTAACAGAACAAACATGGACGCCAACTGTCACGTGTTCTTGTTACCAAAACAAACATGGATGCCAACTGTCACGTGTTCTTGTTACCAGAACAAACATGGACGCCAACTGTCACGTGTTCTTGTTACCAAAACAAACATGGACGCCAACTGTCACGTGTTCTTGTACCAAAACAAACATGGACGCCAACTGTCACGTGTTCTTGTACCAAAACAAACATGGACGCCAACTGTCACGTGTTCTTGTTACCAAATCAAACATGGACGCCAACTGTCACGTGTTCTTGTTACCAAAACAAACATGGATGCCAACTGTCACGTGTTCTTGTTACTAAAACAAACATGGATGCCAACTGTCACGTGTTCTTGTTACCAAAACAAACATGGATGCCAACTGTCACGTGTTCTTGTTACCAAAACAAACATGGACGCCAACTGTCACGTGTTCTTGTTACCGAAACAAACATGGACGCCAACTGTCACGTGTTCTTGTACCAAAACAAACATGGACGCCAACTGTCACGTGTTCTTGTACCGAAACAAACATGGACGCCAACTGTCACGTGTTCTTGTACCGAAACAAACATGGACGCCAACTGTCACGTGTTCTTGTTACCAAAACAAACATGGATGCCAACTGTCACGTGTTCTTGTTACCAAAACAAACATGGACGCCAACTGTCACGTGTTCTTGTTACCGAAACAAACATGGACGCCAACTGTCACGTGTTCTTGTACCAAAACAAACATGGACGCCAACTGTCACGTGTTCTTGTACCGAAACAAACATGGACGCCAACTGTCACGTGTTCTTGTACCAAAACAAACATGGACGCCAACTGTCACGTGTTCTTGTACCAAAACAAACATGGACGCCAACTGTCACGTGTTCTTGTACCGAAACAAACATGGACGCCAACTGTCACGTGTTCTTGTACCGAAACAAACATGGACGCCAACTGTCACGTGTTCTTGTACCGAAACAAACATGGACGCCAACTGTCACGTGTTCTTGTACCGAAACAAACATGGACGCCAACTGTCACGTGTTCTTGTACCGAAACAAACATGGACGCCAACTGTCGCGTGTTCTTGTACCGAAACAAACATGGACGCCAACTGTCACGTGTTCTTGTACCGAAACAAACATGGACGCCAACTGTCACGTGTTCTTGTACCGAAACAAACATGGACGCCAACTGTCACGTGTTCTTGTACCGAAACAAACATGGACGCCAACTGTCACGTGTTCTTGTACCAAAACAAACATGGACGCCAACTGTCACGTGTTCTTGTACCGAAACAAACATGGACGCCAACTGTCACGTGTTCTTGTACCGAAACAAACATGGACGCCAACTGTCACGTGTTCTTGTACCGAAACAAACATGGACGCCAACTGTCACGTGTTCTTGTACCGAAACAAACATGGACGCCAACTGTCACGTGTTCTTGTACCGAAACAAACATGGACGCCAACTGTCACGTGTTCTTGTACCGAAACAAACATGGACGCCAACTGTCACGTGTTCTTGTACCGAAACAAACATGGACGCCAACTGTCACGTGTTCTTGTACCGAAACAAACATGGACGCCAACTGTCACGTGTTCTTGTACCGAAACAAACATGGACGCCAACTGTCACGTGTTCTTGTACCGAAACAAACATGGACGCCAACTGTCACGTGTTCTTGTACCGAAACAAACATGGACGCCAACTGTCACGTGTTCTTGTACCGAAACAAACATGGACGCCAACTGTCACGTGTTCTTGTACCGAAACAAACATGGACGCCAACTGTCACCTGTTCTTGTTACCAGAACAAACATGGACGCCAACTGTCACGCGTTCTTGTTACCAGAACAAACATGGACGCCAACTGTCACGCGTTCTTGTTACCAGAACAAACATGGACGCCAACTGTCACCTGTTCTTGTTACCAGAACAAACATGGACGCCAACTGTCACGTGTTCTTGTTACCAGAACAAACATGGACGCCAACTGTCACGTGTTCTTGTTACCAAAACAAACATGGATGCCAACTGTCACGTGTTCTTGTTACCAGAACAAACATGGACGCCAACTGTCACGTGTTCTTGTTACCAAAACAAACATGGACGCCAACTGTCACGTGTTCTTGTACCAAAACAAACATGGACGCCAACTGTCACGTGTTCTTGTACCAAAACAAACATGGACGCCAACTGTCACGTGTTCTTGTACCAAAACAAACATGGACGCCAACTGTCACGTGTTCTTGTTACCAAATCAAACATGGACGCCAACTGTCACGTGTTCTTGTTACCAAAACAAACATGGATGCCAACTGTCACGTGTTCTTGTTACCAAAACAAACATGGACGCCAACTGTCACGTGTTCTTGTTACCAAAACAAACATGGACGCCAACTGTCACGTGTTCTTGTTACCAAAACAAACATGGACGCCAACTGTCACGTGTTCTTGTTTCCAAAACAAACATGGATGCCAACTGTCACGTGTTCTTGTTACCAGAACAAACATGGACGCCAACTGTCACGTGTTCTTGTTACCAAATCAAACATGGACGCCAACTGTGTCACAGTTCAGCTCCACACCCTCCTCACTCTTATTGTCAGTCACTCCCTCCTCATCAGTCTAAACTCCCTTCACCTGTTCACTCACCTGCCTCTGATCAGTAATCAAGCCCCTATATAGACTCCTGCCTCCCAGACACATTTGCCAGATTGTTCTTCGGTTCTATGCCAGACTCTCCAGCACACTCTCACGGACTGATCTCCTGTTACCGATCCTGCCTGCCCCTGTTCTACCCGCCTTGCCTGACTCCCGGTAAACCCACCCGCCTTCTGATCCTGATCTTGATTAACTCTGCCTGCCGTATCTGGAAACCCTGCCTGCCCCTGTTTTACCCGCCTTGCCTGACTCCCGGTAAACCCACCAGCCTTCTGATCCTGACCCTGTTTGAACTCTGCCTGCTATATTTGAAGTTAGTAATAAAAGCCAAAGATCTCTGGAATCCTGTGTGTTGCATTTGGGTCCATATACAACCCGTTACAAACTGTCACGTGTTCTTGTACCAAAACAAACATGGCCGCCAACTGTCACGTGTTCTTGTACCAAAACAAACATGGACGCCAACTGTCACGTGTTCTTGTACCAGAACAAACATGGATGCCAACTGTCACGTGTTCTTGTTACCAAAACAAACATGGATGCCAACTGTCACGTGTTCTTGTTACCAAAACAAACATGGACGCCAACTGTCACGTGTTCTTGTACCGAAACAAACATGGACGCCAACTGTCACGTGTTCTTGTACCGAAACAAACATGGACGCCAACTGTCACGTGTTCTTGTACCGAAACAAACATGGACGCCAACTGTCACGTGTTCTTGTTACCAGAACAAACATGGACGCCAACTGTCACCTGTTCTTGTTACCAGAACAAACATGGACGCCAACTGTCACGTGTTCTTGTTACCAGAACAAACATGGACGCCAACTGTCACGTGTTCTTGTTACCAGAACAAACATGGACGCCAACTGTCACCTGTTCTTGTTACCAGAACAAACATGGACGCCAACTGTCACGTGTTCTTGTTACCAGAACAAACATGGACGCCAACTGTCACGTGTTCTTGTTACCAAAACAAACATGGATGCCAACTGTCACGTGTTCTTGTTACCAGAACAAACATGGACGCCAACTGTCACGTGTTCTTGTTACCAAAACAAACATGGACGCCAACTGTCACGTGTTCTTGTTACCAAATCAAACATGGACGCCAACTGTCACGTGTTCTTGTTACCGAAACAAACATGGACGCCAACTGTCACGTGTTCTTGTACCAAAACAAACATGGACGCCAACTGTCACGTGTTCTTGTACCAAAACAAACATGGACGCCAACTGTCACGTGTTCTTGTACCAAAACAAACATGGACGCCAACTGTCACGTGTTCTTGTACCGAAACAAACATGGACGCCAACTGTCACGTGTTCTTGTACCGAAACAAACATGGACGCCAACTGTCACGTGTTCTTGTACCGAAACAAACATGGACGCCAACTGTCACGTGTTCTTGTACCAAAACAAACATGGACGCCAACTGTCACGTGTTCTTGTACCGAAACAAACATGGACGCCAACTGTCACGTGTTCTTGTACCGAAACAAACATGGACGCCAACTGTCACGTGTTCTTGTACCGAAACAAACATGGACGCCAACTGTCACGTGTTCTTGTACCGAAACAAACATGGACGCCAACTGTCACGTGTTCTTGTACCGAAACAAACATGGACGCCAACTGTCACGTGTTCTTGTACCGAAACAAACATGGACGCCAACTGTCACGTGTTCTTGTACCGAAACAAACATGGACGCCAACTGTCACGTGTTCTTGTACCGAAACAAACATGGACGCCAACTGTCCCCTGTTCTTGTTACCAGAACAAACATGGACGCCAACTGTCACGTGTTCTTGTTACCAGAACAAACATGGACGCCAACTGTCACGTGTTCTTGTTACCAGAACAAACATGGACGCCAACTGTCACCTGTTCTTGTTACCAGAACAAACATGGACGCCAACTGTCACGTGTTCTTGTTACCAGAACAAACATGGACGCCAACTGTCACGTGTTCTTGTTACCAAAACAAACATGGATGCCAACTGTCACGTGTTCTTGTTACCAGAACAAACATGGACGCCAACTGTCACGTGTTCTTGTTACCAAAACAAACATGGACGCCAACTGTCACGTGTTCTTGTACCAAAACAAACATGGACGCCAACTGTCACGTGTTCTTGTACCAGAACAAACATGGACGCCAACTGTCACGTGTTCTTGTTACCAAATCAAACATGGACGCCAACTGTCACGTGTTCTTGTTACCAAAACAAACATGGATGCCAACTGTCACGTGTTCTTGTTACCAAAACAAACATGGATGCCAACTGTCACGTGTTCTTGTTACCAAATCAAACATGGACGCCAACTGTGTCACAGTTCAGCTCCACACCCTCCTCACTCTTATTGTCAGTCACTCCCTCCTCATCAGTCTAAACTCCCTTCACCTGTTCACTCACCTGCCTCTGATCAGTAATCAAGCCCCTATATAGACTCCTGCCTCCCAGACACATTTGCCAGATTGTTCTTCGGTTCTATGCCAGACTCTCCAGCACACTCTCACGGACTGATCTCCTGTTACCGATCCTGCCTGCCCCTGTTCTACCCGCCTTGCCTGACTCCCGGTAAACCCACCCGCCTTCTGATCCTGATCTTGATTAACTCTGCCTGCCGTATCTGGAAACCCTGCCTGCCCCTGTTTTACCCGCCTTGCCTGACTCCCGGTAAACCCACCAGCCTTCTGATCCTGACCCTGTTTGAACTCTGCCTGCTATATTTGAAGTTAGTAATAAAAGCCAAAGATCTCTGGAATCCTGTGTGTTGCATTTGGGTCCATATACAACCCGTTACAAACTGTCACGTGTTCTTGTACCAAAACAAACATGGCCGCCAACTGTCACGTGTTCTTGTACCAAAACAAACATGGACACCAACTGTCACGTGTTCTTGTACCAGAACAAACATGGATGCCAACTGTCACGTGTTCTTGTTACCAAAACAAACATGGATACCAACTGTCACGTGTTCTTGTTACCAAAACAAACATGGATGCCAACTGTCACGTGTTCTTGTTACCAAAACAAACATGGCCGCCAACTGTCACGTGTTCTTGTACCAAAACAAACATGGTTTGTGATGTCATTGTGCATCAATTTGCATGAAGCTTGAATTTCAATATGAATATATTCAAATGTCTTTCTTGTTTTTCCCTGATGGTCTGAATAAGTCACTTAGCTTGTTGCTAGAAGCCTCTGAGGAAAATGGAAAGCGATGTTTCTCGACAGCAGCGTTAAACTATATATAATATAATACCACAAATCTCCACCGACATATTTCATGAATCCACTTCACTGGTCTCTCCAGCTGCAGTGGTAACGTTGGACTTCCAGGTGTTAAATAACTGATTTGGGGAGTTAACAGCTTCTAGAGAATATTTTTAGTTGAACGAGGCCTGAGTTTTTCTCGACCCACCGGGCGAGTGTTTGAAGTGAGCACCCTCAGGACGAGCTGGAGGGCCGTTCAGCGGCACATAATTGATTTGGGGATGTGGATATTTACATGAGCGGCTGCTCAGGGTTACTGTTAGTCATGCATTTATTCTGCTGCGGAGTCGAGCAATCTTTGTGAAATGCATTCTGCTGACGCGGCACTTCTTTGGGGGTCACGGAGTCACGCTTTGCTTACACATTTTCTCTGCAGGTTTTTCTGGATGTTTAGCAGTTTTTCAACTTGAGTGGTTGTCATCGATGTTCACTCTGCTTCCTCCAGCCATCTGTCCTCAGAAGCAGAAGTGATGAAGTTAGCTGAATTAAAACCGTGCAGAGAGAACCTCGTATCTCCACCAAGTTTCAAAGGGTGTTTTCTGTAATTAAACATCAAACGCTGCATGAAATTAACATTTAAATCATCCTCACGATCATCTCTTGTGATTAGACGTCATTATTAAAGACAGTGAAGCTGTATGTATGTAAAACACTCATGTCCCAGTTTTCACCACATTTACAATTATTATAATATTATACTCGTTTTAAGCGCTGACATCGACATTCATCACGTTCTGTCAGACTTATTATGACTTAAATCAAAAACACAAACAATGCACAAAGCATCTGAATTCAACACTGATCAAGGTGTCGTTGCTGTGACGCTTGCGGCTCTTTATGCTAACGGTTAGCTTACGGCTCTTTACGCTAACGGTTATCTGTCATGCCGAAGAAAAAAAGTTGTCTTTTCTAAAGAGATCCAGAAGGCTCAACTAATTCTCCCTCAAGTACCCGAAGACAAAAACAAAGTTCTGCAGCTGCATGAGAGCATTTTAAGTTTTGATATAAAATGATATAGAAGATCATATTAAGACGGACAGATATGGATACACAATAGCGCGCCTGGTTTCTGCAGAGGGTCATACATATGGTTATTATGTATGGATGACCTCAGGATGTTACCAAAGACCAACCACACCACTAGATCTCCTGCACACTGTCCCTTTAAGTATAATTCAATGCTAATATGTAATAATATTTATTGAAGTAAAGTATTCATCTCTAGAAATGTTGAATTATTGCATAAACCTTTTCTGCAGAAACAAACATTTTCTTCCTGTCATTAGGATTGAGTGTGCCTTCATCTCTCGCTCCTCTTCACTTTCACCTGACATCAATCTGTGACCGTTTAAAATACAATCTCAAAAAACGTCCTCCCTCCGTCCTCTCCTCTCTGAAGCTTTTCTCCTCCACTCTGAGCAGAAGATGATCACATCTGAGGGAACTCCTCCTCACCACTGATGTCTTCTCATCCTGCCTTCCATCTTCCTCCTCCTCCTCCTCCTCCTCCAGGTCAAACTGAGTGACTACCTGCCTTCAGCTCAGTATACAGTTAGACTCCTGGAGGAAATGGTAGCCAGTGCAGGAAATAACCCAGCGTGTGTCACAGAGGATGTTTCTGAGGAGCAGTCTGACTGGAGGCTCTCTGATGTTCACGCTGTTTGACTGCAGCGTTCAGACGCAGTGAACTAGTTCTTTTATTTCTGTGCTTCTGGAACAGGAAACATGCGTCACAGTTGGAATCTATCAAACTGCTGCAAGTAAAGTTTTGGACTACAATGAAAGATAAAACTCACAAACTTAAACTGAGACTATTTTAGAGCCTTATTTGGTCCGGCATGGCCAGTAGCTTGTGGTGGCTAACGCTGGCTAACGTTAGCTATATCAATGCTATGTAACTAGTTCTATTTTTGACATTATTAGTTGTCACATGAGGCCACAGAGTTGGTTCCAGAGTCTCTCTTTAAGGAAAGAAGCTATTTGGCTCCATTGATGTCATGTTAGTCAGTCGCTCCTTGAGAGCCTGTTTATTAATATTTGCTAATCACATGTTAATGTTCATATAAAGGATTCCACACAGATAGAATGAACTCTTCTAAACAGGTGAAATCACTTTTTTTTAAAGTTGTCTTTCTTCAGATCTCACAAGGTGTTTTTCAGAGTCTCCAGAAGAAACTCAAGTTCGACTCCACCCTGGACCGAAGAAGAACTGTGTTGAGACATTTAAACTCACCCCGAAATGTTTCAGACTGCTTCATGTGCTCTTCTGTCAGTCCGGTCTGAAGGAGCCTCATGTTGGACCCCCTGCTGGCTCTGAGCCTGGACTCTGCCACATGTCTTCACTACATCGGTCTTGTTTCGAGCAGCTCTAGCTCTGTGGAAATGTCTCAACAACTATTGGATGGATTGGGACCATCGTTCCTCTCGGGATGAACTGTCGTAACTTTTCATCAGGTCAACATTTAGATGTGAATACTTTGTTTATGACCAAATACCTGCAGAGCCGAAGACATTCCCACCAGCCTCATCTGTACGGCAGCAACATGCTAACATGCTAAACTACTGGCAAACAGTGTGTGTGTTTAACAACAACTACTGTGAGCATGTAGCTGCTGATGTTAGCATTTAGCTGCTAAATAGCATGGCTTTAAAGTCGTACTGTGTTCAAACAGAACACAGAGGGAATTTTAGAGGAAAAGATCCCAATGCATGATGGGAAACGGCAGATCAAAGAGCTGATTGGGTCTTAGATTTGACAACAAACACCATGTTTTGTAGAAAATCCTAATTTCTCTGTAATTGTAATATTTAGAGCTTGATTGGTGATATAAGTCTCAATAAAGGTTTAAATAAAAACATATCTTGAGTGGTTGATAATAATAATAATAATAAAGCTTATTAATATAACACTCAGCAAAGCGAGCAGCAAAGTGTTTCACAGACAAAAGAACAAAGGATAGAACACAATGCAGACACACGCACATGTAATAAATGTACGAGGAATTCCTCTCAAATACTACCAGTATATTAAAATATAGCATATTCTTTGTGGTATTGGAGCAGATAATATCCATGTTATTATAGGTGTATAATAGTAATATTAATATTTAGCTCCAGGATCATATTCAGAGAATAAAACAAGATGATCAAAGTGTGCAGAAAAAACTGCTTCAGAGTCACATTCTGAATTCAGACACACGAGCCGCCGGCTAAAAACTCAAAGGCAGCTTGAGAAGCATTAAATGATGACGGCCATTAATTTCAGATTACCGCACAGAGTCGTCTATTAAGGTTTCGCCAACATCAGGACGGAAATGAAAGCGGTCGGCAGCATTATTAACCACAGTGAGACGTATCACGACGGAGAACAAACACCATTCATTTCTGTCCAGCAGAAGAAGATCAAACACAGTCGCACATTCTAACAGAAGCTCATAGCTACAGTGTGATTACTCTCTTTGTTCCATGAAGCTTCTGCTGGAAACACAAAGTAAAACATTAGCATTTGATGGAGGAGGAGGTGGAACATGGGGGAGTCAGCTGTGAGGAATGAAGTGAGAGGATGAGAGGTGTGTGGAGCGGCTCAGACAGTCATGAACATGCACTGCTAACAAATAATAATAAAAAGATTCACAATCTGATCGTTTAGCTACTTGTAGGCTTTTGGGCTTTCTGTGTAGTCGTATGGTCTCCTTTTGTAATCCTTTGTCATTTTTTGTAGTCTTTGTATCTATTTGTAGTCTTATTGTCTCTCTTTGTAGTCTTATTGTCTCTCTTTGTAGTCTTTTAGTCTCTCTTTGTAGTCTTTTAGTCTCTCTTTGTAGTCTTTTAGTCTCTCTTTGTAGTCTTGTCTCTCTTTGTAGTCTTTTAGTCTCTTTGTAGTCTTTTAGTCTCTCTTTGTAGTCTTATTGTCTCTCTTTGTAGTCTTTTTGTCTCTCTTTGTAGTCTTTTTGTCTCTCTTTGTAGTCTTATTGTCTCTTTGTGGTTGTTTTAAGTCTTTAGTTGTCTTTGCTATGACGCTGGCTGCTGCTGCAGTGAGTGGAGGGTCGGGGGGGTTCACCACTTCATAACTTTAACACAGTCACACTCAATCATTCAGTCTGTGAGGAAGACTTGTAGGAGCATCATCCTTCATAGAATTTGAAATGTAAATTCAAACGAACACAAGACACCATTTTCACACTTATGTTGTTTTTTCTGTTTGTGTGAATTTATGCACAGAAACTACAAAAAGACTAAAAACTAAAATGAAACAGAATCTTCTCTTCAGAGTATTTGAACAGACTCGCTGTCAGACGTTCATTTATCTAAATTGCTGCATGAATTATGTAGAATCTGGACAATCATCGTTTGCTCTCTTTTGTCTTCAGGAAACACAAACTCACAAATGTCCTCTTTTATTGGGACACAACTGGCTCCATCAGAAAGCGATATTTTTTATTTTAATATGCCACCATTAAGAGCGGCGCCCACTCCTCTGGAGGACTCCTACATTGTGAGCTTCTCCCCCTGTGAGACCTTACGTGGGAGCCATTAACTCCCCGTGGGAAGCCTTTGTGCTGCTGTCTCTCACCGTCACTCCTGATCCTCTCCATTCAGGGCCTCTCTCCCTCTCTCTCTCCCTCTCCCCCTCTCCCTCTCTCCTCTCTCTCTCCCTCTCTCTCCCTCTCCGTCTCTCTCTCCCTCCCTCCGTCTCTCTCTCCCTCTCTCTTCCTCCGTCTCTCTCTCCCTCTCTCTCCCTCCCTCCCTCTCTCTCTCTCCCTCTCTCTCTCTCCCTCCCTCTCTCCCTCTCCCTCCGTCTCTCTCTCTCCCTCTCTCTCTCTCCCTCCCTCTCTCCCTCTCCCTCCGTCTCTCTCTCCCTCCCTCTCTCCCTCGCTCTCCCTCCGTCTCTCTCTCCCTCTCTCTCTCTCCCCCTCTCTCTCCCTCCGTCTCCCTCTCCCTCAGCGAGAGGTCAGATTGGAAGTTCCTTCTCTCTGAAGTCAGAGTGCTTCTCTCACCTCCTCCATCTGTTGTTTTTATCGTTGTTCACGCCGTGCAGTGTTTCCGTTAACGTTCCTGCAGGAACTCCTTGAAAAACAGCTGAAATAACCAGAAATGACTCAGCAATACCTTTATAAAATTATCTGAAGATGAATTAAAGTTGCCGTGAATTACTTATCAACACGACCTGAAATCTATTGATGTGGTCGATAAATAAATACAAAGTTAGGTTAGACGTGCACATCTCATCTTGGTATAAACCGAAGTGAGAACATGAAGACGGTTAAAGACGTCACCTGCAGCTCTAAAGGAGGACAACTTTAATTCATCCCTCGATGCTCATGAGTGAGAGAGAATCGTAGTTATGCATCATATGTGTTCATAAAAGTAAAGTAAAGCAGCTGAATTAATAACAAACAGTCTGATGATGATGATGATGAGTCAGCCGCGTGAGGCTCTCTCTGATTTATGGTGGATGTAATATGAATTATGTCACGGATCACTGCACGCTGCAATACGCAGCTGAAATCAATATGTGAAGTGTTCAGAGAATATAAAACTGTCTGCCTCCTCACAAACATATCGTCTGGTTTCTCTGCAGCTCACAGACATTAATATCTGATATATATATATCTTATATATTAATGTAAAGTATGAACACAACCATCTCTCAGGATCCCTCCTGAACTTCTCAAAACCAGGATCAAATATACTAATAACACTCCTCTGATTACATAGAAGTCTATGAGAAAATGACTCTACTTCTCTCTTGATTTATTACCTCAGTAAACATTGTAAACATGAGTTTATGGTCTCAATCTCTAGTTTCAAGTCTTCTTCAACACAGCATGATGTTCATTTAGTACATTATGGTCCATTTAGAGTCAAACAGACCATAAAGCAGGGGATGCTTTAGGGCGGGGCTACACGGTGATTGACAGGTCTCTACCAGAGACGTATACGGCGTCTCTACGTCACTCCTCCTCAGTCCAGATATGGTCACTTCCTGATCACTGGTTGATAATAAAACAAGATGGCGACGGCCAAAATGCTAAAATCGAGGCATCAAAACTTCAGTCCACAAGCTGCTCATAACTGTCTAACAACAGTTATGAGATGTGGTTCATCCTTCATGTTGTAATAACTCTGACTTTTCATCACCAGATGAACATTTGAACGTGTCCAACACTTTAGTTTACGACCAAACACCTTTCAGAACTAAAGACATTCAATCAGCCTCGGCTGTGCTTTGAGTTTACTGCAGTTTAGCTAATGTTAGCATGCTAACGTGCTAAGCTAAGATGGTGAACATTACACCTGCTCAGCATCAGCACGTTAGCATTGTTGTTACTAGAGATCGTGATCATAAATGTATCAGATCATTTATTGTCTTTCGCTGGAATCATATCGTGATGAAATAATAAATCCAAACATTGTGACACAATTACGTCGTTCTTAATTAAACCAGAAAATACTTTTCATTTCAGATATTTCGTTCACACAAGAGTTTACAAAACCATGTGGTCGCTTTATATAAACTATTATGTCTTTAATTACCAGTAAACCTGCTATCGTTACTGAGATGTGAGATTATGTTGGGATATTATCTACCGAAGCTGTGAAGACGATTGTTTACTTTGTAAAAATGTAACGAGCAGAAATTCACACGTGTTGCTGGACTTTTGCAGGAAAAATGCACAAAAAAATACTTTTGGTAAGATGATACGTTATATTAGCTCGAAAACTACGACTCCTGTTAAAGAACTGTTAGAAAGGTCAAAGGTGAACAGACCGGATGAGTGTTTGTGGTCATGAGATCACAGAGCGTCTCCACAGACGACGACCCTCCGGACCGTCCAGGGCCGAGAGCAGAGCCACTAGCGGACCAGGACGCCGTGGAGCTGCAGTCTGAGGCTCCTCCTGCTGCTCTAGTTGGTTGAAATGTGCAAATGCACAAGGAACAAAAAGACAGCGACATGAAAAATGATGCGGATTACTCATTCGTTACAGAGACTGCTGACCTAGCTGGTGGAGAGAATCACTGAGGAGTAGATTCAATCTCCTTTTATCTCTCCTCATCTGAACAATCCATTTCTCTCCCACCGCTTCCTCTGTCTGAGTTATTCTCTCATCACGGCCACCGATATAACGTTTCCTCCTCGCTCCCCTCAGCTCAGATTGGTTAATCTACTGTCATCACAGTGAAGGAAAAGCTCTTCCTCTGCACGATTCTATGATAATCTGCTCAGAATGAACTAATTCTGCATTCCTGCTTTTATTCATTCCCCTCACGGCCGAGGGTGAACATGCAAAGACAAATCGTGGGAGACACTCAGCAGCCGATGCTCCATCTATTTATCTATTTATTTAAATGATTGGAGGTTACAAGATGACATTTCCGAGGCTTTCAAAGAGCTTCAGTGCTGCGTCCATGAAGGCAGCTTTATATTGTGAGCTGGGTCCAAAGCGGAGGCTGATTACAGGCTCCTGCTGACCCGCTGACCGCCGTCTCTCTGTGTCTCAACTCAAACGAGTCCGTGTAAATGTTTATCACTCCAACAATGAAGAAATAAAGACTCACCGATAGCTGAACCGTCCTCTTAATTACCGTCTACGACAGAAAGTCTCTCACATCTGCAATTAACAACGATAAGGACGGCAGATGAAACACCTGCGTTACATTGATAACGATGGACACGAGGCCGCAGAGAACACACAACGTGTTCCGGCCCTTTCTCAGTGAATCACTTATAGTCCGTTAACTTCAAGCTACTTTTCATGATTAACATTTGCTGGTTGTACAATGTTCATGCATTAGTGATCATGTTAATGTAGCTTAGCTTACATATGTATTTGTACTTTTGTAACTTTTAATGTGACAAAAGAAAAAGCTTTGAGGGAAACGTCACATATCTCACTTTACGTTGGATTCAGTTGTTCGAGTGTAAACCCAGTGGGTAGGAAAGGCTGTAAAACAGGACATTTCCTTTATAAAGGACCTTTAACTCACGGATCCATCAGTGGAACTGGACTTCCTCTCAGCACCAGTAAAAAGGTACATCTTGGTTTGATTTTATCTTTAACTAAAGTAATATCTAGAATAGAAGTAGTGTTTTGCGCTCTAATTAATTCTCACAAGAATCTATGAGACTGACGGCATCCATTGTCCTCAGTGTGACATCTGCAATGAGTGAGCGCGTCGGTCTGGAGGCATTAAAGTGGAGCTCAGCCCGAGGCTACGATGAGCGCAGAGAGAGACGCGGGTCAAGTCGATGGCTGTCTAATGCACAGAGCTGCAGGAAGCACGAAATAAAAGTGAAGAAGAAGAAGAAGGTGTTCAGTCTTCAGTCTCACCCGTGGTGTGGGTTTAGGTGAGGCCAAGAACAGACAGACAAGTGGAGAAGAGTTTACTTTCACCAAAACATGTTCAACTTCCCTCCGACTGGTTGTGTATTCTGCACCAGCTCTATTTGCATGAGTCATGACTATTGTCGTCATCTGTGACCGATGAAAAGAACGTCAGTCTGTCTACATTTACCAATCTCATTGGGAAATCTGGTCACCATCCTTTTCTTCCCAGCCTGCCCTGCTGGAACACATATATTACATCTGTTCCATGTATTCATGACTACAGACAAACGCCGCGTCACCCAGAGAGATGGAGGCAAAAAGAAAGTCATTTTGAATCAACATGCGCAGCAGACGGAGGACCCACCGTGTTCTCACGTCGGTCTCACTCTCAACCAGAAAGGAAAAAGAAATATGAAGACTCCCCTCTGCTCACTTTATATGTTTCACAAAGACGGAGCTCTCGAGGTCTGCATGTCGTCCATCGTATCAATCAAACAGCCTCGGTGAACGAGGAGCCCGTTTTAATACTGTACAATCTCAAAGTGTCAGAAACATCTCAGAAACATGGCCGCGTGAAGGAGCGACGTGGAGGAAGAGTCCTGTTCTGATATTTCTTTCATTTGCAGAGTGTCAGAGAAGTCAAAGGGAGAAATAATACATATTCAAGTATTCCTTGTTGCTATGTTTCTGCTCTGGCTTTGCGTTTAATGGAATAATTTCTTGTTTAACTCAGTCACTAAATAAATGTTGGCTTTGGACTTTTCTGCAAACCACAGATATGTGGAAAGTCAACGTTTCTGAACCAAAAATATGTTTCATATCAGCCACGTATCACATTTGCAGAAAGGCTCAATACCATATGGTTAACGTTGGTTTAGGCAACTAATGTACTTGATGAAGGTTAGAAAACAGATTATGTTTTGTGTTAAAAACATTACGTAACATAACTACATAACATAAGAACGTAACGTAACAATGCAATGTAAAAACGCAACGTAACAACGCAGTGAAACGTAACAACGTAACAACGCAATGTAACAACGCAACGTAACAACGCAACAACGTAACGCAACAACGTCACGCAACAACGTCACGCAACAACGTAACGCAACAACGGAACGCAACAACGGAACGCAACAACGGAACGCAACAACGGAACGCAACAACGGAACGCAACAACGTAACGTAACAATCACTTTTTCACACAGGGCCATGTAGGTTTGGATTTTTTTTTCCCCTTAATAATAAAAACCTTCATTTAAAAACTGCATTTTGTGTTTACTTGTGTTATCTTTGTCTAATATTTAAATTTGTTTGATGATCTGAAACATTTAAGTGTGACAAACATGCAAAAAAATAAGAAATCAGGAAGGGGGCAAACACTTTTTCACACAACTGTATACATATGTAGATATATAGTTTGAAGAAATAAACCTCATGAGATCATCAGTCTGTCACTTTAAAGCGAAGATACAACAATCCATCTTGATTTACGGCCGTCGCCATCTTGTTTTTTTCTATACAACCAGAGGAGTCGCCCCCTGGTGGACACTAGAGAGAATGCAGCTTTAACACATGAAGCTTTGGCTTCTCTTTACAGAACCGGAGGTTTTTGAGACTAAACTGCTGTCGACCCTCAGAGGACGTTACACAACCGTTTTAACACCGTATGCAAATTATCAACACGTCCACGCACAAAGATGATGTTTTTACATCCCGATTTAAAACTAAAACTCACCTGCATAACAGATCAACCAAACACTCTGCTGCTTCCTGTGGAAACTAGAAGAGCTATCCACAACATACTCTCGAGTGCCGGCCCACTCACAATCACACGGTATTGTCAGGAATGTGAGTCACACAGATTACACAACTTCTACAGATTTACAGTATGAAACGTGGACCGTCTCCCTTTTTTGCCTTTTGTTGTTGCCGTCTCTGCGGGCCTCAAGCGGGGCCAAAAACCCCGACATCAGCCCGGCTGAGAACGAGTGGGAGGAGGCGCCATTGTTTGTCAGACTGAGTCATGTAACGGTTTATTCGGCGCTTGTTTCTGGAGGTGATTAACACCGATTAATTGCTCCGGGGAGACGATAAACGGCGTCTCCGGGACGCTGTTCAACCAGCTGGACCCTTTTTTTTTTTTTTTTTTTTTTACTACATTACTGAGAAAACACACAAATGAATCCGTTTAAAGATGAAGATTTGTAGTAATGATAAAGAGCTTGGCGCCAGGTGTCCATTTGGACGAGTTATTTACATTTTCCGTCATTTATTACGAGCTCCAGATATCCTGTGAGCTCTGAGATCTGATTAAACCGGATCAGAGGGTTCATTATGTGACATCATCGATGGTTAGAGATGCAACACGATCGTCTTCTGATATTTTACACCACGACTTAATCCTCGATTGTACCTCCTTATCATGTGACCCCCCCCCAACCCTAACACACACACACACACACACACACACACCAGCAGCTGTGGCTCTGACATCGAACACCTCCGCCAAGTCTCCAAGAAATGATCTTCATATGACACGAGCTTCCTACTGAGTTCTAGACTTTTCCTCACTCAGATGTCCAGACTTCTTGGTCACACTATTTTACGATCTTTTCCAAAACCTAACTATTTTACGATATTTTCCTAAACCTACCTATTTTACGATCTTTTCCTAAACCTACCTATTTTACGATCTTTTCCAAAACCTAACTATTTTACGATATTTTCCTAAACCTACCTATTTTACGATCTTTTCCTAAACCTACCTATTTTACGATCTTTTCCTGAACCTAACTATTTTACGATCTTTTCCTAAACCTAACTATTTTACGATCTTTTCCTAAACCTAACTAAGTATTTTACGATCTTTTCCTAAACCTAACTAAGTATTTTACGATCTTTTCCTAAACCTAACCAACTATTGGTTCATAAATGGGAATTGGAATCTGGAAGTAAAAAATCTCGGAGCATCTCTCTTTCTTTTCTCATCCATCAGGCTTCATATTTGGGATTGTAAAGCCCTCGACCACCAAGAAATCACCAACTTCCCCGAACCTTCACCACCTTCAGTGGTCCAGTCTCTGGTCCTCGTCCTCCTAAACCACCTCCACATGTGTGCAACACAAACATGCAGCTTTGAACATAATGCATGCAGCAAATATGTTTCCCATCACAGCGTAATTGGAGAAATAAATAAGAAGTATATAAACGTATTTTCTAGAACACAGCAACAGAGACGCTGCATGTTTTGGTCTCTTAAAGTAATCACAGACAATTTCCTGTTCTACCTTCAGACAGAGAGCGAGATGAAAAACACTCAATATGAAATAAGGACGAGAGGGAAGCATAGAGAAAATGGAGAGATATTATATTTCTGTGTGAAAGAAAAGGATTCCGGAGTGAAGTCTCATGTGGCCGTTTGAAGAAAGACCATCAGACGTGAATAACTGAATAAATTCACCAGAATCAATCATCACAATCATCACAATGAATCCATTACGTGAACGTCTGGTTCAGACTTTCAGAAGTGAGATTCTCTAAATGAACATCAGAGTTTACAGACGACTCAGTTTAATTATCAAAAACTAATAATTCAGCTCTGAATAGTTTGTTTGTGTTTGTGTTTTTTGAGCCGGTTTACATTCTTTCTTTCACGTCTTTCAACAGTTTTACCGTCAGCGTTGGTTTCTCTTCTATAAACTCGTCGAGCATGCACATTTTCTCCATGTTGTCTTATTGAAACAGCCGAGGTAGAGATTCTGTGTGAGGTGAGACGGACAGGTACAGGTACAGGTACAAGTACAAGTACAGGTACACGTTAGGAGATTAGTTGTTGTAGTTTAGATGCTGAGTCAGCAGCCAACAGTTCTAGCAGCAGTGACACAAAACTCATGGAGGAAATTAAAGTACTTAAAGCTTCTAAACGTCCTTTTTGGATTCTGAAAAAAATATGTCGAGTTATAAATATCACAAAATGTTGATGTATTGATGATCGATTGATTGTTCAGAAGTATGGAAATCAAACACATTTTGGGCTCAACGCCTCCTAATAAAACTTAACGAGCCTCTTATTTCCTCTCATCCTAAATAAACGTGTCGGTGTGTAGAAGCTTTAGAGCTGAAACGCTGAGTCGTCACTTCTTCTTCTCTGAATCAACTCTCTGGTGTTTCTGCTGACTGACGTCCTTCACTCTCAACGCATCAACGTTACAACACAATCATATTCTAGAAACATAATTCACACACACACACACACACACACACACACACACACACACACACACACACACACACACACACACACACACACACACACACACACACACACACACACACACACACACACACACACACACACACACACACACACACACTATTGGTGTTTTATTTACTGATTGAAGAGACATCCAGACATGAACGTTTATTTTAAACCTTTACTTCAGTTTGTTTTCATCATATGAGGTATTTGTTGTGCTAATATGATTTTATTTATTTATTTATATTTTACTGCAGGTCTGAGCCGCTAGCGTGAAGGTCGTCAGTCTTTTTTTAAATTTATTGTAATATCAATAATATCTCATATTAGAAATGTCACCACCTTAGAAACATTGACTTTAATCCCTTTTCTCTCGTCTTCAGGACTTCACTAACATTTCATTTAAACTCTAACATGACTCCTTAATGGACCCTGAGTACTGTAGCTTCCATCTGAAGGTGACGACTCAGCAGATTCTTTAAAACCTTATTTCTGCTGTTTAGTTCTGTTGTTCCTCAGAGAGCTCGTCCACACACTGAACACAAACTGCACAAACAGCATCTCAATGCAATTTAAAACCCAAAACATGACTTAACATCGCCAACACAAACACAAAGACTAATGAGAACTAAGTCTGACTGATGACGGAGACCTCAGAGGTTCTCAGGTCATAAGAAAGTCGATGTATGAACACGGCTCCGACACTGATTATGAACCATAAACACGAGGACACGATGTGAGAGACAAACAGCTGTGGAGGTTAAAGCATGCAGCTGGTTCTGTTACATGACGGTTCACATTAATCAATACTTTAAATGTTGATTGACGTGCTGTGAATTTAAAATGGAGGAACTACATTTAAGAAACCTTTACATCAGGCAACATAGTGGGAGGAGTTTCAGTGTGATGCATTCTACAACCTCACCACTAGATGTCACCGGGTCCAACACACGAGGCCTTCAAAGGCCAAACTTCTGATTGTTAAAAACAAAACCACGTTCTCAAATAAAAAAAGAATAAAAACACAACATGACAATAAAGAAATAAACTGGTCTAAATATGTGTCTACTACAGGAGACAACCTCCGGTTCTATAAAGAGAAGTCAAAGCTTCATGTGTTAAAGCTGCATTCTCTCTAGTGTCCACCAGGGGGCGACTCCTCTGGTTGTATAGAAGTCTATGAGAAAATGACTCTACTTCTCTCTTGATTTATTACCTCAGTAAACATTGTAAACATGAGTTTATGGTCTCAATCTCTAGTTTCAAGTCTTCTTCAATACAGCATGATGTTCATTTAGTACATTATGGTCCATTTAGAGTCAAACAGACCATAAAGCAGGGGATGCTTTAGGGCGGGGCTACAGGGTGATTGACAGGTCTCTAAATGTGATCTCACTAAATGGCAGTGCCTCAGCAGCCCACTAGATGGCGCTCTGAGGCCCATCAGTGGTTGAGAATCGCTGCCTCACACAGAACATGTCCTGATCTTCATCTTCAGGACACTTCAGTGAGTATGAGGTTCTATATTTAACCTGAGGGAGCTTTTATTGGGCACTTTACAGGACGTAAAAGAATCTTTACTGGAGTCTCAAGCAGCAGTCTGTAAAATCTAGACGTGACCCATCTGGTCGGCATAAAAAATGATGAAGATTCTCTGGTGACAATAACTTTTCCTCTCCTCCTCCTCCTCCTCCTGAACAACCTTTATGATCCATAACTGGGTCCGACTGTCGGCACAAATGTTCAAGACTTCAGCTCTGTACGATCACATGATTTTTTAATTTAATTTATTATACTATATTGATCCCTTTAAGGGGGAAATTTGTCTCTGCATTTGACCCATCCCTGTATATTTAGAGAGCAGTGGGCTGCCAATGACAGGTGCCCGGGGAGCCGGGGGTTCAGTGTATTGCTCAGGTACACTTCGACACGTGACACGTCCCAGTCGAGGATCGAACCGTTGACCTTCCGGTTCCCAGACAACCCTCTTAACCCAGTGAGCGACCGTGGGTTAAGAGTCATCGTCTCCGGATCAGAGCGCTGCGTTAATGCCCTCAATGTTCAATAAGTTATTGATCTTTAAATCAATCTCTTGATGGATACAGATGAACAAACTGCTGATGACTGAGACCTCACACTTAATCACTGATCCCAAAATATGTTAGAGGCTTTAATAAGGCAGTAGGACAAAATAATGATGATTATTATTCACAAAGTTACAATAAACATTATTTTAATGTTTTATTTTCTACTTATTATGAAATCTTGTGTAATTAGAGATTGCATGTGTGAAACTCATTTTATCTTATTATGTAATTATGTATTTTATGTTTATATGTTTTTATATATACTATTCATATTCTTTCCTAAATTGGCCTGAAGCCCAAGAATTTTATGATGAAATCATAATAACAACGTGTGAATGATGTTTTATAATAAAAGCATTTGAGTGACACCATAAGAATCATTTCATCATATCAGACTGCGTCTTTGTAAATAATATCCTTCTCAGAGGAGACCGTTTTTTATAATATAATAATTAGTTTATTTTCTCCTTCATCGTTTTTTTATTTTATTTATATTGCAGGAAAAATATGATGACCGGGAAAAGGAACAAAACCGGAAACACGTGTTGAATACGTCACTGTTGAAAACAACAACAAACCTCCGTGTTGCTACATCTGTTGTTGTTGGTTTGTTATCTCACACGTTCGTCCTCTTTACAGCTTTAAACCTGCAGGTTCGTCTCGTGTCCACGTGTTCATGGTGAGACTTTACATGTTTTAAATGTCGGAAGTAAAATAAAGACGACAGTCGCGTTTATATCCGGTCTGACGCTAATG
Source organism: Anarhichas minor (assembly GCF_050575085.1). Lineage (NCBI taxonomy): Eukaryota > Metazoa > Chordata > Actinopteri > Perciformes > Anarhichadidae > Anarhichas > Anarhichas minor. The sequence continues at coordinate 206,540 of NW_027466510.1, forward strand.
TGCGCTAGCTAGCTAACATGCTAACAGAACAACAACAGTGTTGCTCAACTGTGAAGACGTTCGTGTTGTGTTTCTCCTCCGTTACAGGTCGTTAATCTACCGGTAACTTCACGGTAACGGGAGGTGAGCAGCCATGACTCAGCAGAGAGGAGTCAACAGCCTGCAGTTCAACCAGGACCAGAGTAAGCTAACAGCTAACGGTTGAGCTAACGTTAGAGCTAACTAGAGCTAACGTTAGCTAGAGCTAACGTTAGAGCTAACTAGAGCTAACGTTAGAGCTAACTAGAGCTTCAGTCTACATCTAGGAACCCGATTTAGTACAGTATTTACTGCAGTAAAAGTACTAATAACAGACTGTAGAAGTACTCTGTTACAGTACAAGTAATAACACCACACTGTAGAAATACTGTTACAGAATAAGTACTAATACCACGCAATAAAAATACACTGAGCTGTTTATTAGTAACATTATTACGAATACATTAACATTTAAAAACATTACATCTGGAAAAATGACGGAAACCATCAGATGAGTTGACTAATTGATTACTGGACTGTACTTCTATAGACTGTTGGGAAGTTGTACTTATATACATTGTACCACCGTCATGTACTTTAATACTTTGACCTTCTCTCAGGCTGTTTCTGCTGCGCCATGGAGACGGGGGTCAGGATCTACAACGTGGAGCCGCTGATGGAGAAAGGACACCTGGGTAAGATGATGACCTCACTGCCTGAGAGACACGTTTATTATTAAATACTCTGTTTTGATAAGATTTGTATTTCTAGGAGATGATATTACTTTTGCTGTGACATTGTTATGTAAAACAATATTTAAGTAATTTTAAATTGTTAAGTGTGTGTGTGTGTGTCCAGACCACGAGCAGGTGGGCAGTGTGGCCTCGTGCTCCATGTTGCATCGATCCAACCTGCTGGCCGTCGTTGGAGGCGGAGTCAACCCAAAATTCTCTGAAATATCTGGTGAGTTACATCAAGTCACTTATTTATTTATTATTATTATTATTATCATCACGCCTCACTGATCCTGGCTCCTGCTGCTATTAAAATTGATTTTTAGATTTTATTGATTACATATGAAACACTCAGATCTCTTATTCTCACTTCACTTTGTTCCCTAAAAACACTTTAGATTTTAGATGTTTTAACACATTCAAAAAAAAAAAATAAAGTTACTTTGTTTTTATATATATATGAATTTTGTTTGAATTTATATATAATAACTATTTTTCTTTGCATTGACAGATAATTTGTGGAGATTCATTTATACAGAAATCAAAGAAGACATTCATAATCTTTCTGTATTCATCAGCATTGAGACTGATTTGATTATCATGTTGTACATTTAGACATGAATGAAAACAGACATGAAGTATTAACGAGATAAACAAAGTATAACACTAATCCTTTCCTCCAGTTCTGGTCTGGGACGACGCTCGGGAGTCTCGGGACCCAAAAGACAAACTGGTTCTGGAGTTCACTTTCACTAAACCGGTCCTGGCCGTTCGCATGAGACACGACAAGTGAGTTCAATGTTTCTACGTCTGCAGTTTGTCCCTGAAGAATCGTTCAATACTCGTTAATCTGACGTCTGTGCTTCAGGATCATCATCGTTCTGAAGAACCGGATCTACGTTTACAGTTTCCCTGACAACCCCGTGAAGCTGTTTGAGTTCGACACCAGAGACAACCCCAAAGGTAACGAGCCGGCTAACAGAGGAGCTAACGGCTAACAGAGCAGCTAACGGCTAACCAGGTTCACTTCAGTTACATGATGATGCCTTCAGGCTCTGCTCAGTGAACATGAGTACTGGTTGAAGGTACATTATAACGTTATCGTGATGTGTTCACATGTCATCTGTAAAATGTAGTTTTGGTGATAAACTTGAATAAATCCAGTAGTTTGAAGGAGATGTTTTCACATGAATATAAAATAGATATTAAGAGATGAATTATGATGTTTAACTTCTAACACGAGCTCTAAGAACATTATTATACTTCATTAAAATAATAATTATGAGATTTATTATTTCCTTATTTAAATTGTGCATTTTTATGCAAAACACTAAATTACTAAAACAAAGTTGAAGAATAATATTAAGAATCTTCGACGTTATTTTTTGTCCAGTTGTTTCAGATCTCAGTTGTTTGTATTTGACTCATAAATGAACCTCTGTGGAGCAGTGAACCTGCAGAGAGCTGATTGTTAAGCCCGCTCCACCACGTTCATAGTGAAGTTAACCCTTCCTGTGCTCCAGGTCTGTGTGATCTGTGTCCCAGTCTGGAGAAACAGCTGCTGGTGTTTCCGGGTCATAAGTGTGGAAGTCTGCAGCTGGTCGTAAGTCACAAACAAGAGAAATAAAATACACACCAAGTGGATTAAATAACCAGAGTTAGTGTCACGATTATCTCCCTCTTCAGGACCTTTCTAACACCAAACCTGGCACGTCGTCAGCTCCGTTCACCATCAACGCCCACCAGAGCGAGATCGCCTGCGTGGCTCTGAACCAGCCGGGCAGCGTGGCGGCGTCGGCGTCTCGCAAAGGAACGCTGATCCGTCTGTTCGACACCACGACCAGAGACAAGCTGGTGGAGCTGCGGCGCGGGACGGACCCCGCCACCCTCTACTGGTACTCACTCAGGGGATTATGGGTAGTTAGAAGGCGTCGACCAAACGGCGTGTCAGATGGTCAAACGGCTCTTCCTCGTTTCAAATGAGCTTTTGATTTCCAAAAGCAGAATCTGTGATTCTTCTAGTATTTGGTTCTTCTCTTCCTCGCCTTGAAAGAAAACATCAATATTTGAAAGACGACAGCGCGTCGCTTACAGCGGCACGTTTAGACGTCATGACGTCACCGACGGGTTTGTGGACTGACGCTCCGACTCTGTTCTGTTGTTTCAGCATCAACTTCAGCCACGACTCGTCCTTCCTGTGTGCCTCCAGTGATAAAGGAACCGTCCACATCTTCGCTCTCAAAGACACCAAACTGAACCGCCGCTCCGCGTAAGACCTCCTGCTCCTGATCTTTAACCCAGAACTGGTCTGTAGACCAGGTTCCCAGGCTTCCTGGAAAACCTGGACCATCTGTAGACCACCTTTCCAGTCATGGAAAGGTGTCATTAATACGATGATCAGTGAGAACCCTGTGAGAGTGCTGCTGATTGCTGTGTGCTCCTCAGGCTGGCCCGTGTGGGGAAGGTGGGCCCTGTGATCGGTCAGTACGTGGACAGCCAGTGGTCGTTGGCCAGCTTCACCGTGCCGGCTGAGTGCGCCTGCATCTGTGCTTTTGGGAAGAACACATCCAAGAACGTCAACTCCGTCATCGGTGAGGAAACACAATAAACATCATGTTCATGTCGTTTCGGGGCGACTGTGGCAAAGGGGATAGCAGGGCCGTCTTTCAATCAGAGGGTCGGCGGTTCAATCCCCGGCTCCGGCTCTGCTAGTCGCATGTCAATGTGTCTTTGAGCAAGACACTTAACCCCAAAATTGCTCCTGTAGTTGTGCCTACGGTGTAGAAATGTGATAGACTCTGAATTGTAAGTCGCTTTGGATAAAAGCGTCTGCTAAATGACTGTAATGTAATGTTTCCTATGAGAGGCTGAAACATGTAAATAGTTTAATATTTATAGCAAAAAAACTCTATTGTAAAAACTTGAAGTTTTTCTTCTTAATGATTGATGTCATTATAACTGCTATTCTTCAGTAAAGACGTGTTCTAGTTCTCTCTACTTCTACTCATGGTGGTTCTGTTTCTATAGAGGAGCAGGACTTTTATTTTGAAGGGAAAATGTAAACTTGTTTTGTGTCCCGCAGCGATCTGTGTGGACGGGACGTTTCATAAATACGTGTTCACTCCGGATGGAAACTGTAACCGAGAAGCCTTCGACGTTTATCTGGACATTTGTGATGACGACGACTTCTGAGGCCGACGTGAGGAGGAAGAGGAGGAGACACGAGGACGAGGAGGACGAATGAAAATGACTGAATTATTATCGTCGTATCTCCAGAATGTAGCAGCCTGAAACTTTATGTGCATCACGAAGAGAAGAGACGACAAGTTACAATCTAATTAAAAATCGTTTTTGAGAGGAAATCAGTGTTTATATCCCTGGTGTTTGTTTTCTTCATCATGTAAGTTCTCTTCATCTTCACACAGTGATGTCATCACCTTCATACCTCTTGTAAATGGAGAATTTTGTCTGTTTGTAATTACAACCTTTAAAGGAATAGTTTGACATTTTGTTTTTCTTCTTTCTGGTGGAGAGTTATGAGAAGATTAAACAAAGAGCACAGCGATTAATACGTACTGTTAGTTTCTTATTTATTTATTATACTATATTGATCCCTTTAAGGGGGAAATTTGTCTCTGCATTTGACCCATCCCTGTATATAGGGAGCAGTGGGCTGCCAATGACAGGTGCCCGGGGTTCAGTGTATTGCTCAGGTACACTTCGATCGAACCGTTGACCTTCCGGCTCCCAGACAACCCTCTTAACCCAGTGAGCCACGGTCGCCCACGGTTTCCTGTACACTCTTCACAATAAAAGTTTGCTTCTTCCTGTTAATAATGGACTAGCTGCTAACAAAGCTACGCTAATAAAGAGCCGCAGGGATGAACTAGTTCTGTAGTCCAACCAGGAAATAACCTCTGGTTCTGAAGAGTGAAGTCAAAGCTTCATGTGTTGAAGCTGCATTCTCTCTAGTGTCCACCAGGGGGCGACTCCTCTAGTTGTATAGAAGTCTATGAGAAAATGACTACTTCTCTCTTGATTTATTACCTCAGTAAACATTGTAAACATGAGTTTATGGTCTCAATCTCTAGTTTCAAGTCTTCTTCAATACAGCATGATGTTCATTTAGTACATTATGGTCCATTTAGAGTCACACAGACCATAAAGCAGGGGATGCTTTAGGGCGGGGCTACACAGTGATTGACAGGTCTCTACCAGAGACGTATACGGCGTCTCTACGTCCCTCCTCAGTCCAGATATGGTCACTTCCTGTTCACTGGTTGAGAAAAAACAAGATGGCGACGACCAAAATGCTGAACTGGAGGCTTCAAAACATCCACAAACCAACAAGTGACATCACCATGACGACGTCCAACAGGAAGTCGTCATCACTGGTTCCCTCCACAAACAGCCAATGAGATTCTTCCGTATGATTTTGGATTAATCTCCGTGTCAAACAAACGATGATTCTCACCGGTTTTGTTCAAGATAATCTTCGCGAAATTTTCCTCCTGAAGGATTCAGTAGCAGAGACTTCACTTCTTTATGTTTTATATCACATCATGTTCATTGATATGTTAGTATTCTACATTATTCAACTTTTTTTGGTTTATGTTTTTAATACAAGTGACACAACGTCTCTCTGACCTTTAACCTGTTAAACACAGCGGTGCTTTAGAGCAACACGGCTCATGAACTCGTCTCTTTGTCACAGAAACATCTTTTATCTTTGAACATAAAGAACGTGATGCGGATCATTGAAACGTCACCTCTGTATGAAGCGTGTTTAAAAACAGATCAAACGTATCTGAGATAACTGATTATGTTTAAAAGGTTTAAATCAGGAACTAAAAAGCTCCATTTCACAAGCTCAGGAAGTTTCTACTTTATGGATGCTCAGAGTACTGCAGTATTTTACCAATAGTACCACGTTAAAGATATTTTACTGAAGTACAAGAAGAAATACGAAGATGAAAGCAGGTTGAGGGTGATGAAATAATCATATATGATAAACTTATGAAACTAAAGAAAAGTGTTTCATCACCGACACCTGAAGAACAAACCAACAAAAACTTTACAGACGGAACTTTGCAGCTAGTTTATATGATCAGCATGAACCAAGATGGCCCCCAACAGAAACCAAGATGGCCCCCAATAGAAATGAGCCACATTCATTAAATAACCTTAAAGTTCTCATAGAAACAACAGCAACACACACACACGTTGTTGTACTCACCTGTCTGACTGTCAGCATGAACACCTCCAAGTCCTCACAAAGCTCCTCCAGGTCCAACTTCTCTGGTCCCAGTAGAACCAGACCACTACAGTAGAACCAGTCCACTCGTCCTCTCTGGTCCCAGTAGAACCAGTCCACAAACGGCAGAACTTCCTCAGAAGTCACCTGGAGGATCCACCATTAGCTATTTAGCATGTTTAGCATAGCCACACCCAGAATGCACCTGTTGGGTGCGTTTGATTTGGATCACTGAGCGGGCTCGCGGGGCGGTGCGTCAGTGATTCATTAGTGCAGAACTCCGTAGAAAAATGTTACATTTTAAGAGTTTCGTGCACGCAGCCGAGGACGCGCACGAGCCAGGTTCAAACCTGTGCTCAGGTCAGAACCGGATCGATGTTTTGGTGAATTCGGCTTTCATGTAATCAACCTGCTGACTCATGTTTACCATCATCTCTCAACCTGTTCACCTGTTCTGATGTTCATCTCGGCCACCGTTGGTCTGCTGCACTCAGCAAAACTGACCGGATTATCAGGAGGGTCTGGTGTCTGTAGAGGGTCTGGTGTCTGTAGAGGGTCTGGTGTCTGTAGAGGGTCTGGTGTATGTAGAGGGTCTGGTGTCTGTAGAGGGTCTGGTGTCTGTAGAGGGTCTGGTGTCTGTAGAGGGTCTGGTGTATGTAGAGGGTCTGGTGTCTGTAGAGGGTCTGGTGTATGTAGAGGGTCTGGTGTCTGTAGAGGGTCTGGTGTCTGTAGAGGGTCTGGTGTCTGTAGAGGGTCTGGTGTCTGTAGAGGGTCTGGTGTATGTAGAGGGTCTGGTGTCTGCAGCTCATCATATCAGGAGCAATGACATGTGAATTAAATACAGCTGATGTTAATCGTCTTACCTCGGACACATACAGAGATTCATAGTTCATGAAGTACTGCACAGAATAAAGGAGTTAAATATGAAGGAGACATACACACAAAGGTAACGTAGAACTTTACAGATTTATTCCACTTGAGATGAAACAGTTCAGATTTCCTTCAACTCTGACGGGATTATTCTGTGAAATGTCTGAATTTAGTAAATGATTTCATAGATTTATGAAACAGAAGTGAACAGAGGACATCGTGTGGAGCTTCTTCTCCTTTTCACTTATTATTCAACCTCCACGTTAACAAATAAATGTCATGTTTTTATTCCACATTTTCATTTTGTGTTTCTCTCAAACAGCTGGTGAGTGTATTGAATCACGCAGCGCCCTCTGCTGGTCAGACGAGGAACGTCACGCTGAACCGGCTGACGTGTCGATCACAGTTCATCCTGACGGGACCATGAATGGTGAACCACATCTGTTTCATACAAAGAAAGTTCTGATGAAAACCCAACTGGACTCAAACTGCCGGCCTCTTTGTTCCACGTGAAGAAGTCCTGAACCTCCAGAGGATGAAGTCCTGAATCAGGTGACGAGGCTTCACTGTGTGACGGGGGGGCCGAACATCTGCATGGTCTCCATGACGAGCGTCAGGTGATCCAGAAACGAGTTCACCGACACTCGGAGGACTCGAGCTTCGTCTGCGCTCCACTTCCTGAATAAAAACACACGAAGACGAAGAAGAAGAAGAAGAAGAAGAAGAAGAAGAAGAAGTTAGAGGACGGACGTCAGCGGTCAGAAGAAGTTAAACGTGTTTTTCTTGCTCACACAGACAACGTGCTGCCGGTCACCGCCAGATGTTTGCTGATGCCGCCTTTCCTCGGCTCGCGGTCCGGAGACAGAGAACGAAGAGCGATGGAGGCTTCATGAGACGACGGGAACGGGACGTCCAGAGAGCTGAGGGGGGGGGGGGGGGTCAAAGAAGAAGTCTGTTCTTCATGTCTTAAAGCTGCATTCTCTCTAGTGTCCACCAGGGGGCGACTCCTCTGGTTGTATAGAAGTCTATGAGAAAATGACTCTACTTCTCTCTTGATTTATTACCTCAGTAAACATTGTAAACATGAGTTTATGGTCTCAATCTCTAGTTTCAAGTCTTCTTCAATACAGCATGATGTTTGTGGAAATCTTGTACTTTGCATTTCACTACATTTATTTAAAAACATTAGTTAAAAGTAAGGCTACTTTGCAGATTCTTAATATAAAATATAAATAAAACTAGTAAACTATGTGTTATGAAGTATTTTATAGTTTTTATCTGAATGTGAGCTGGAGGAGAAGAAGCTCACTTTTACTCTGCAGCCACCGATAACAGCAACATGACATCACCGTGACATCACCTCTGTCTGAGCGTCTCGTTTAGACTTCACTTTAAACTCAACGAGTCCTCAGATGACGAGCTGATCGTACGTTAAGAAGAGATTCCTACGAACGCTCTTTAACGTTTTACACGTTTCTAGAAGCAGAATTTAGCAGTGAAGTCGTCTGAAGATGATGAAAATACATTTTAAATAACTTCACATTTTGAACCGTCTGTTAGCTGCTGTGCATCTAAAATGAATCACAAAGTCTCATAAACGACAAATAAACGTTTCATATGAAACGCAATGTGCAGCTATGGAAGCACATTTCCACCAGCAAAAAAAAAAAGTCACAAAAAAAATCCACCAAAAAAAATAAATAATAATAAATTCTAATTACGGTTTGTTTTATGCTGGTGGAAAAAAAGTTAAAATAAAAAATATATATTTTTTTTTACTTTTTTTCCACCAGCATAAAAACAAAATGCAGCACCACTTTTGGTGCGTCCATCTGTAACCATAACACTGACCAGATGTTTCCAGCTGCTATAGAAAGTCTAAATGATGAGTCACAGAAGCAGCTGTTCGTAGGTTACCCTACATGTGACGTATACATGGATTGTGAGTACATTAAAGACTTCTTTAAACGTGGCTTTACAACAGATGAAATACTTCAGTAGCTTGATGTTTCACATGGATTGCTGAGCAAACGCACCCTTGAATAGAATGTTAAGGAAGAAGCAGCTCTGGAGTATAAAGAATGAAACCAATGTGGTTGAGGTGACGACCTTCAATAAACAGCAACTGGAACTTTTTTATTTTTTGCTGGCAGAAAAAAAGTAAAAAAAATAATAATTTGTTTTCTTTTTTTACCGCCAGCAAAAAAAATGTAATTCTTTTTTTTTTTCGGGGGGGGGGGGGGTATTTTTTTTGGCTGCAGATATGTGCTTCCATATGCAGCAGATGTTCTACAGATGTATAATTCATGTTCCTGGTGAGTCAATGGTTCCGTTAGCGTTCAATGTGCAGCTTATCTTTCTGTATCAGACCAGCTGGATCCAAACATGAAGCAAACAACAGACAGGAACAAAGAGGAACAAGAGATGGAGAGATGGAGGGATGGAGAGATGGAGGTGTGGAGTGAAGAGAGGAAGAAGAGGAACTTGTAGATCTATCGATCACATCGAGAGCCGAGCTTCTGTTTGTTATTATAGTTCTACTTTCCACAGAATTAATATGTGGACTGTTCCCCCAAACAGGAAGTTTTAATAAATTATTTTTTATCAAAAGACTTTCTTATAATATCTGATTTCTTCTTCTTTCAATCATTTTATTCTCAGATTATAGTTTAAAAGCTAAATGTTAGCCTAAATAAGAATATTACATACAGACAGAAATAAACTATATTTTTAATAATTAAACTATTGAGTTCCACTGCTCTTTAATCTTACAAACTATTATTTATCATTATTATTTATAACTTACATATTATATTAGATATTAATAACTTGAGTGAATCGTATTTTAGCCTGCATGAAGCTCTGATGAAGAGAATAAAGAATAAATAAGAAGAGAAGGAAAGGAAAGAAAATGAGTAAACTAGGAGAGGAAACGAGGAAACGAGACAGTAAACAAACGTTACTGAGAGGCTAATGAAGCATGTAGCATTATGCTAATGCTGCTGCTATCGTTACGTTTCTCATTAAATCATGAACTTATTAGTCAGAACACTTTATAACACAAACAAGAGTTGAAGCTAAATATTCAGAGTTCTTATTAAAGGATACAACTCCAGTTTCCCCGTTTCGTGGTTTCTTTCTCCGTCTATCGCCGCCATCGTGTTTGTTGTGTTTCAGTAAATCACGTTTCCGGAGAAGAAGAAAAAGAAGAAGAAGAAGAAGTAGAGGCCTTTCCGGTGAGCAGTGGTGGCGCTCTGCTGCTCCACAGCGGCGGAGGACGGTACTGCAGCTGTCTCATATTAAAACCTAAAGGATGAGAACTGACACTTCTGAGGAACGAAAATACACAAATACGTGTTAAATAATATGGAATATGATAAGTAAAAATATACAACAACCATAGACACAATTTGAGTATTTAGGATATTGGCTTTCATTATGAAATAATGATATAAATATATTTATAAGATAAGATAAGTGTGGAAGACATATTCTACATTTTACTTTAAAATATTAGTGTATCGACTAAATTTATTTTAAGTATCAACGTTAAAGTATTCATGAAGCAACATGTTTGTATGCAGCATTTTATTACTGTAGCCGAATGCGTTAGAGCTCATTTTACTCCTTTTATATCCTGTTGGGTGGTTTGATTCTGATAATATATATATATATATATTCTCAGTATATTATATGTTCATTATAAGTTTTTAAAATCTAGCCTAGTACAGTATATAAGATCAAGTATAATATAATAGTAAAATGAAGTACAAGTTCCTCAGAGCTGTATTTAAGTGCAGTACTTGACCACCACCTCACACTAGATGTAATGTAAATGATTTAAATAAAGTAATAAACTTCTTTCTCAGGTCAGTAAACTAAAGTTAACATTCATATTCATTTAAACTGTAAACCTTCTGTTATTATCATAAACTATCTTTATATTGCACTGAACTATATTTATATTCTCACAGTTCATCCTGAAGTAACAAATACTTAAATATCTCATAAAAACACAGATATTTATTTATATTTAATATATTATAATCTCTTATTAATATACAAATACGATACCAAGACACTCTCAGACTCTTCTGTCGATTCTAAACTCAGTTTCCAGACTTTCAAAATAAATCCACGGGGAGACCTTTATTTTGTAGGAGCGCTGTCAAACCCAGCTGCGCGTGTCTTCGTCCTCTGAGTCTCAGTCCGTCTGATCCGGATGAGCTGCTGTTGGTGATGATCGGAACCATGACATCACCCGCACGCGCTCATTATTGATTCGCTCTTATTATTTATTCTAAAACCAAGATTCCGGATCAGAACTGAACCAGAACGAGGATCCGGGTCTCCTCCGATCCGGACTCTTCTAACGATCTGCTGACTAAGTGAGTACATGAAGAAAACTACAGAATATTTACTGTATATTAAAACAATATTTGATATTTAATTTGACTGAGACAAAGAAGACAAGAGAACAACTTCGTGACTGAGAGACAGAAATATTTCACTGAATAATTATAATTAATATTATGAAATGAATATGAGTATTTATTATTATGAGTATTATTGTTGTTGGGTAATACTATAATAATGTCTACAACACGTATGACTTAATACCTGTAACTCATAACCATAACTTTGTATTTTATATATTATTTTTATAAATAAAATTAATATCTTTATTTATTTTATTATTTCTATTTTAGCCTGTGAGATTTTGTTTTTGCTTCAATAATTTACTGTAAATAATGATAATAGTTAAATCATATATAAATATACTGTATATATATATATTTATATATATAAATATACATATATATATATATATATTTGGGTGGGATGCTGTAGATGTTGAATAACTGTATAATGTTTTAAAACCCAATAAAAAACATTTGAATAATTATTGTTGCCTTACAGCTGAAGCTTTAACATGGTTTTGTTATGAAGATGATAATATAAAGTTATGTAGTTTTTACAATGACAGTAGTGGAGTAAACAGTGAAGTACTTTATACACAGTGTAGTCCTGATCCTCTATATGAACCAGTCTCAGTGTAGTCCTGATCCTCTATGTGAACCAGTCTCAGTGTAGTCCTGATCCTCTATATGAACCAGTCTCAGTGTAGTCCTGATCCTCTATGTGAACCAGTCTCAGTGTAGTCCTGATCCTCTATGTGAACCAGTCTCAGTGTAGTCCTGATCCTCTATGTGAACCAGTCTCAGTGTAGTCCTGATCCTCTATGTGAACCAGTCTCAGTGTAGTCCTGATCCTCTGTGAACCAGTCTCAGTGTAGTCCTGATCCTCTATGTGAACCAGTCTCAGTGTAGTCCTGATCCTCTATGTGAACCAGTCTCAGTGTTGTCCTGATCCTCTATGTGAACCAGTCTCAGTGTAGTCCCGATCCTCTATATGAACCAGTCTCAGTGTAGTCCTGATCCTCGATGCTCGTCATCGGAGCCACCGGGTCGGATTCTGGTGAAACCAGATGAACTCATGCAGGTTCACCAGAACCTCCTTCAGCTCAGACTCCAGCAGAGACCGGTCCACCGTGGACAGACCCAGATCCTCCAGCAGAGACCGAACCACCGTGGACAGACCCAGATCCTCCAGCAGAGACCGGTCCACCGTGGACAGAACCATGAGTCGTCGTCGTCGTCGTCGTCGTCTTCTCCTCTCTGCTGGAGACCCAGGACGTATTGCTGGACCCGCTGGAGGGAAGGGAGGCACCGGAGAACCAGGACCAGGACTCAGAGGGGCAGACTGTCAGACCTGCTGCAGTAACATGAGAGGTTCTAAAGGGAGTCTGGTGCTCAGAGACACTACAGCTTTAGTCCACAGGGGGCGACAGAATCATCACTAAATGAAAGATCCTCATAGTAGCTTTAAAGTGTCAAAAGTAAAAGTACTCATTGTGCACGTGTTACATGTATTATATGTGTATTAATATACATTTTATTCCTGCTTCATTACCATCTGAATCAAAGTAGATCAGTCAAAAAGTCAGATATTTAGTGGAGTAGAAGTATAAGAAGTACTCAAGTAAAACGACCTCACCTTTGTATACTTCAGTACAGTACCTGAGTATGTGTCCCGTCCCTCCTCCTCCTCAGTACACCTGTACATGTATTTATACATGGCTGTGTCGAAGAGCGCCGGCACCCTGCGGGACCTCCAGCTGGCTCTGCAGCTGAAGATCGAGGAGCTCCGGCAGAGAGACTCTCTGATCGACGAGCTGGAGCTGGAGCTCGACACCAAGGACGACCTGATCCGCCAGCTGCAGGTGGAGCTGGACCGACACCGCAGCGCCTCGCAGCAGGGGACCACCGCCGGGGAGACGGCCACAGGTGAGTCTATACACCTGCACCGGGGGTGAAGGTGCAGGACTGAAGCCATGGATCAACACCGAAAATGCAGTTGCAGCACATTAGCTGCAAGAACAACATGACAAACAAAAGAAAAACAAAAAAGGTTATGAATTATTTTTGAATTTGGTCTGAAAATATGTGTCAACTGCAGAATACAACCTCCGGTTCTTTAAGAGAAGTCAGAGCTTCATGTGTTAAAGCTGCATTCTCTCTAGTGACCACCAGGGGGCGACTCCTCTGGTTGTATAGAAGTCTATGAGAAAATGACTCTACTTCTCTCTTGATTTATTACCTCAGTAAACATTGTAAACATGAGTTTATGGTCTCAATCTCTAGTTTCAAGTCTTCTTCAATACAGCATGATGTTCATTTAGTATATTATGGTCCATTTAGAGTCAAACAGACCATAAAGCAGGGGATGCTTTAGGGCGGGGCTACACGGTGATTGACAGGTCTCAGCCTGATCTCTATTGGTTTTAAAGGAGCAGCCGTTCAGACGCCGGCGGCACCAGATGAACCTCAGCGCATTAAGAGACAGGCGATCTCTGCAGAGCCCACAGCCCTGGACCCCTCACAGCTCACTGATGTCACACTGAAGAGCTACTGCAAGACCAAAGAGTGAGTCCACAACACACACACACACACACACACACACACACACACACACACACACACACACACACACACACACACACACACACACACACACACACACACACACACACATTCATAGACATTAACACACCTGGACTGACCTGCTTGTGTGTGTGTAGGTCCAGTGAGCGGATCCAGAGGGCTCTGATGGACAATGACTTCATGAAACATCTGGAACACGGGCAGGTAGAGACACGTCTGTGCTGCTTTTTAATGGACTTCTGTCATGCGTTTGATTTTAACAAACATCTGTTGGCTCGTGTGTTCAGATCCTCACCATCATGGACTGCATGCATCCAACCAGCCTCACCAAAGGCTGCTGTGTCATCCAGGAGGGAGATGACGGCTCCACGGTCTACGTCCTGGAGGGTAAGAATCCTCCACTGGTCAGTCAAACTGGGATTATTTCAGATGATATTGTAATGTGCTAATCAAATTTTGTGCTAGTCAAACAGACCATAAAGCAGGGGATGCTTTAGGGCGGGGCTACACGGTGATTGACAGGTCTCTACCAGAGCATTTCGGTCTTTCAACATTAACCCTTTCACAGTTTGTTTTCACTTCATGGAAGTTAGTTTGGTCGCCTAAAAATGTCTTATTCAGCGTTCGGTTGAACTTAGCTCCGCCCTCTTGTGTCACATCTGGTTGCAAAAAAACAAGATGGCGATGGACAAAGAACGAAATGGCGAAAGAAAAAAACCAAGATGGCGACGGCCACAAACTAAGTTGGTGACAAACGAAAAACGGCGATGGACAAAAAACCAAGATGGCGATGAACACACATTAAGAAGGGACGTACAAAACTCTTCACTCAAGGCTCCAAAATGGCAGTCCACGAACCAATGTGTGACATCACTGTGACTATCTACATTAATGCGGCAGTAATATTTAACCCAGAAACTGTAGAAGCATGGCGGCTCAACATGGCCGACTCCATGAAGAGGAGCCGCTCTGTACGTAGATGTAAACGTCTCATCCTCAAACAACGAAAACACAAAGATTCTTAGTTTCAGGGGATTATACACTAAAGAAAACATTTTTAATCATATCTTCCATTTCTGTTAGAAGATCCCCCTAAATGCTGCACACAATTCCTCAAAGTACATTTTTACTTTTGAATGCAGTACTTATACTCCCTAGAGTAGTAGTAGTAGTACTTTTACCAAAGAAAAGGATCCGATTACTTCTATTTCACTAAATGTCACCAGAGGAAAAGTCAGCGGGTCACCAACAACATTTGGTTCATCCTCTGGGGAACATAATCATCCACATAATCGAATCTGTCTGTTAGTTATCAGTATTTTTGCGCTTGCCACTACAGCATGAAGAACTCCCTCTCTCTCTGGACTCGTGCTCGTTCTGCTCAGCGGGACAAAAGTAATCCAAGGTGAGGACACTGAATTGGACTGATATGGACAGACAGCCCATTTGTCCCAGCTCAGGCGACATCAGATTAAAAAACAGCCGGCGTAAACAGAAGCTCCATCAGAGACATGATGTGACACAAAGTAAAACGTGTAGACAATAGCAGGAGGAGACGCATAATAATGAGCCGGTGGTGGAGGCAACGTATAAATGGATAGAAAACTAGAGGCTTCATCTTCAGTCACATGCTGCTGACACCTTCTTCCCTCTCAAGGACGGCCGGTCCGTCACACTGAAACACTTCTCGTTCTGTCGTTGTGCTGCTCCCTCGTCTCTGTCGCCAGAAGGCCTGTTTTACAATCAGAAGGTTGTTCAGTTTCGTCTCTTTCAGCTCTGAACTGAAGCTCGAAGGCTTCAGTTGAGGCGTTTTAGTGCGGATGGATTTGTTTACAGCGTGATCTCTGCTCCGTCTCTTCACGTGGGTTTATTTATATCGCTCATCGCTCGTCGGTCAGGCACTTCAGATGGAAAAAGTGGATGCATTTGGATA
Source organism: Anarhichas minor (assembly GCF_050575085.1). Taxonomy (NCBI): domain Eukaryota; kingdom Metazoa; phylum Chordata; class Actinopteri; order Perciformes; family Anarhichadidae; genus Anarhichas; species Anarhichas minor. Next base: position 222,353 of record NW_027466510.1, read on the forward strand.
CATTATTTGTGTTTTTGAGTGAAATATCTCAACAACTGTTGGATGTATTGCCAAGATCTTTTGTGAAGACATTCATGTTCCCCAGATGATGAATCCTTCTGACTTTGGTGACCCTTTGAATTTTCCTCGAGCACCATCAGCAGGTTGAAATGTGTGGTATTGTGTGAAACATCTCAACAACTATCAGGTCGATTGTGATGAAAATGTGGTTCATCGTTCATGTTCCCCTCAGGATGAATCACAATCACTTTTGGTGATCCTCATCTAGCACCATCATAAGGTCAATATGTTAACCTTCTCGCAGTATCAAAGGATCACACGAGAATCGTTAAAGCTGCATTCTCTCTAGTGTCCACCAGGGGGCGACTCCTCTGGTTGTATAGAAGTCTATGAGAAAATGACTCTACTTCTCTCTTGATTTATTACCTCAGTAAACATTGTAAACATGAGTTTATGGTCTCAATCTCTATTTTCAAGTCTTCTTCAATACAGCATGATGTTCATTTAGTACATTATGGTCCATTTAGAGTCAAACAGACCATAAAGCAGGGGATGCTTTAGGGCGGGGCTACACGTTGATTGACAGGTCTCTACCAGAGATGTATACGTATAAAAGCAAGATGGCGACGGCCAAAACGTCAAACTGGAGGCTTCAAAAACCACACAAACCAACAAGGTGGTGTTCCAGTTGAAATGTCTAACTGGGAACTAGGAAACCTTACTTTTAAGTTATCAACATCACTATTATTTATATCCCAGTCTGTCAAATACACTTTCAGAATCTCTCTTTGTGACTGTTTTTGCGATGAGGCTTATTTGCGTATAACTCTGCATATTACCACATTCAGTGGTCGGTGTTCTGCTGTTTGTTCACAGAGGGGATAGTGGAGGTGACCAAACAAGGGAAGAAACTGTGCTCCATCGGTGAGGGCAAAGTGTTTGGAGAACTGGCCATCCTGTACAACTGCACTCGCACTGCAACTGTAACAGGTAACACACACACATTTATCACACATCTACACTTCAATATTCCAATCATCTTTATACCAATCTGATGCTCAGAAATGGTTTAAAAACTGCCCACGAGTTTCTCGACTCAATGACCCTCAAAGAACCAGCGAAGGCCACGACTGTGCACAAAGAAATGAAATGAATAAATCAGTGAACATGAATCATTTGTTCATCCGGTGACAGATAAAGAAGCTGTGATGAAGGTCGACCACACTCATCACCTGTAGAGTCTGATACATAAACTCCATCTGTCTGCACGGCTTCCTCTTTCAGAAGGCAAACACACAGAAAAATAAACAGATTTTATTACTTACGTATATCTTCTAAAGACATTTTCCTGCTTTCAGAAACATGGTTTTCCTGCGAAATCTTATCTCAAAATGTGAATTAATAAAACTATCAATATGATTAGATTTGAGATTTGGATGAACTGGCCCTTTAAAATAACATCTTTCTGGGTCTAAAGTGAAACTATGAGGTTTCTGTACGAAGATATAACAAGTTAAGTAGTCACCTGCGCTCAGAGCACGGCTAGCTGTTCCCCCCCGTTTCCAGTCTTTATGCTAAGCTAAGCTAACTGGCTGTTTCTTAACCACACTAAAGAGTGGCATCAATCCTCTCATCACAGTAGAAGCATATTTTCCAAGTGTCCAGCTATTTCTTTAAAAGGGAATTTATTTTAATAATTACATTTAAAAGACATATTCTGGTATAAATACACTTAAAACATCTTTTGATATATATTTAGCATATAAGATATCTGGACAAATACCTCAGAGACACATGTTCAGACAGTAAATATGTTTTTTTCTTATTCCACTGCGTCTGCACTCTGCAGGTTCACACGTTGCATTTCTAATCCTTTTATTTTATCGTCTGACAGTCGAGCTTCAGATGACGGATCGGCTTTAAATGTGTGTGTGTGTGTGTGTGTGTGTCTGTCTGTGTGTGAGAGTGTGTGTGTGTTGTCTGTGTGTGAGAGTGTGTGTGTGTGTGTCTGTGTGTGAGAGTGTGTGTGTGTCTGTGTGTGTCTGTGTGTGTCTGTCTGTGTGTGTGTGTCTGTGTGTGTGTGTCTGTGTGTGTCTGTCTGTGTGTGTGTGTCTGTGTGTGTGTGTCTGTGTGTGTCTGTGTGTGTGTGTCTGTGTGTGTGTCTGTGTCTGTGTGTGTCACTTTGATCCCTAAACGCTGACTGATAAAACGGTTTTCTGGATCTCTGACGTGACTTTGTTTCGCTGCTTCTGGGCCGTGTGAGTTATTTTATTTAAATGAGGTTCTGAACTCGGTTTCTCTCAGCGAGCGTCCTCGTGTCGCTCAATGTCATCCGACCGAGAGAAGAGAGAGAGCACTAAAGAAATCAGCCTCTCCATCGCATTCATGTTCTTCTCTGCAACGAATGTTTTCACTTTGACATTTAACTCAAACCATCTTTCTCCAAGAGTTTCTGACCAAAACCAATGGAACGAGTAAAGACTGTTTGTGACCATTGATCTCCATTAAAACACATCAGTGAGCCTCACTGTTGTTCCTTCATCAGCATCAACAGTCTATTCTGACTCATGCACATACAAATACTCACGAGAGCAGCAAATGTGGATTCATCCGCCGCTGAAAATAGTCCCCAAAATGTACTTCCTCCTGTTTGTTTAATTATAAACGACAGAGAATCACTGATGGAACGATATCATCTGTGTTGTTAAAGATTAAAGACCGTGTTGAGAGACGGACCAACATGTTGTGTTTTCATGGGATTTGGTCGGTGGTGCGTTACAATGTGGACTCTTTTAGATATTTATTAATTTATTTAATTTTCTCAAACACAGAGCAGTCTACAGGAGGAAATTCAGAATTTGAAAAAAAGAAAGAAAAAGTGATGATAAAATAATCCCACCATCGTACCAGATAAGAGCCAGAACGACAAACAATAATACCAGAGAAGAAGAAAGAGAAAGAAGAAGAAATACACACAAAATGTTCAGACATTGAGTGGCATCAATTCTATAATTATGAATATAGTGAAGAGAAGAGGACCCAGAATAGGACCCTGCGGGACGCCTCTATGATCTGAAATTGTTTTATTCTACATTTTTCTCGTCTGTTTTTGATGCACCAGTATTTTAAAATGCTGACAAAACAAATATAAATGAAGGTCACTGAAGATTCAAATCATCACCAACTAAATAATTCTGTCTGCAGCTCTGACCGACATCAAGCTGTGGGCGATCGACCGACAGGGTTTCCAGACCATCATGATGAGAACTGGTCTCATCAAACACTCCCAGTACATGGACTTCCTCCGCAGGTCACACACACACACACACACACACACACACACACACACACACACACACACACACACACACACACACACACACACACACACACACACACACACACACACACACACACACACACACACACACACACACACACACACACACACACACACAATCCTCCACTTCACTGGTTGAAGAACCTCTCCACATGATGACTCACATCTCTCTGAACTCTCCTCCTCAGCGTTCCCTCGTTTCAGTCTCTACCGGAGGACGTTCTCAGCAAACTGGCCGATGTTTTAGAGGAGGTGACGATTTACAAAAAACACACTTTTCTATAATAAGCTCGAGACGTTACAGCATCCGTTTCTGCAATCAAAACTCTGTGTTCAGTAATCCTGAGGTGTACACATGACTCTCATCCTCCCTCAGACTCATTACAGCGACTGTGATTACATCATCCGTCAGGGAGCCACTGGAGACACATTCTTCATCATCAGTGAAGGACAGGTGAGGAGGATGGATATGTTAGGAGGGAGAAAAGAGAGAAATTAGCAGAGAGGGGAAGAAGAAGGAGGAGGAGGAGGAGGAGGAGGTCAGGGTCGTCATCCATTTCTAAAAAGTGAAAGAATTGATGTAAAGTTGTGAGAACTGAGGAGAGGTTCAACGTGTCTGAGTTATGTTTTGGGTATTGGTTGGTTCTGTCGAGTGAAGCCGATGCTGAAGAGTCCAGAGGAGTTGGAAGAAGTCCTCTGATTCTTCTTGTGCAGCTCAGGTTGAGTTTTATTAGAAATGAAACCTCTGTGGACTAATAGCTCTCAATATGAAGAGTAATAGTTGACCTGGTCTGTGGTCAGCAGAGTCCTAACAACAGTTTTACAGACTTTTATTTTGGAGGTCTATGGGGCGGAAGTAGTTTTTGGGCTACAGGGAGAGCTTTCAGTCATGTGCAACATGTGACTAAAAGATCAAATAAATATATTGATCTGTGACGTCGCCAGGTGAAGGTCTCCCAGCAGAACTCCCCCAGTGAGGAGCAGCTGGTGGTGAAGACGCTCTCTAAAGGAGACTGGTTTGGAGAACAAGCTCTGAAAGGGTGACACACACACACACACACACACACACACACACACACACACACACACACACACACGCTTCATCATTCTACTCTACTGTCCTCTAGTGGCTGTATGAATTATGACCGTTATCTCACATTTAAATCCTCCACAGAACACTGAGGAGCTTTAAAGTGACAGAGTTGAACTTTTATCTGGTCCTGAACCAGAGTCAGTGTAGTCCTGATCCTCTATGAACCAGTCTCAGTTTAGTCCTGTGTTGGTTCTGTCGCCCCCTGTGGACTAAAGTGGTAGTGTTTCTGAGCACCAGAGTCCCTTTAGAAAACCTCTCATGTTACTGCAGCAGGTCTGACAGTCTGCTCCTCTCAGTCCTGGTTCTGGTTCTCCTGTGCCTCCCTTCCCTCCAGCGGGTCCAGAAACACGTCCTGGGTCTCCACTTCTGGAGGATCTGAACTCAACTGAGACTGGTTCAAGACCAGTCAGAAGTTCCTCACTGTCACTTTAAATAAGGTTTTAAATGAGTATAACAGAGTATTTCTGTACTTTTACTGCAGTAGATGATCCGAGTACTTGTACTTATTCCTGTCTTCTGTCTCCTGTCTCCTGTCTCCTGTGTCCTGTCTCCTGTGTCCTGTCTCCTGTGTCCTGTGTCCTGTCTCCTGTGTCCTGTCTCCTGTCTCCTGTGTCCTGTCTCCTGTCTCCTGTCTCCTGTGTCCTGTCTCCTGTGTCCTGTGTCCTGTCTCCTGTCTCCTGTCTCCTGTGTCCTGTGTCCTGTGTCCTGTTGGCAGTGAGGACGTCCGTACAGCCAGCCTCACCGCTGTGGGAGACGTCACATGTCTGGTCATTGACAGAGAGTGAGTGAACGTCTCTGGTGTTTAGTTCTGCGGTTCACTTTGTTCCTTTAACAGAAATAAGAAGCTTTGTTTGTGTCGCAGGTCCTTCAAACAGCTGATCGGAGGACTGGACGACGACAACAACAAGCAGTGTGACAGTGACGAGGTCGAGGCCCAGTGAGTACTCAGAGGTTTAAAGACACTTGAGTCACTTTTAAACAATACTGGAACATAAATAATACAAAATATGATAAATGAATTAATGTATTACAGTAATACAAAAAGTAATGATTTTTACTGGCTGAAAGATTAAAGTAATGTACATATTAATGCACCAATAATATAAAAATACTTTGACTTAAAGCTTCAGTGGTTCACTATAATAACAATAATCTGTCTCCATCCTCACAGAAGAACAAGAGAAAGTTACCAACTGTCCCTTTCATGTGTGTCCTGTAGTATTCAGGCAGAAGCAGATTTATTCTCCAGAGTGTCGCTCAGTGATTTCAACGTCATCTGCACTCTGGGGATGGGCGGCTTCAGCCGCGTGGAGCTGGTGAGTAACGTTGTGTGTGAAGAAGCTCTGCTCTCCTCTGTCTGCGTACTGATGGTTCGTGTGTTCAGGTGCAACTAAAGAACGATCCCAACCGCTCGTTCGCCCTGAAGGTGTTAAAGAAACGTCACATCATGGACACCAGCCAGCAGGGCCACATCCTGTCAGAGCGCCGCATCATGATGGAGGCTCACAGCTCCTTCATCATCAGGTCTTCTTCTTCTCCTCCTTTATGTTCCCACCTTGGTGCTGTTATGATATTTGAAATAGTTCTGTGTTATAGTCCTGAGATTTTAAGGCACATTTCGTGACATATGAACCTTCAACTTGAGAGTAAACGATAAAGAAGTGTGTGAAAAGGGTCAGAATATGATATTATAATATCTAGACCCAGCGTCCAACATACATAAACCCTATTTAATGTTATTCTATATTAAATGTGACACGTTCTGCTTATACTACGACAAATATTCGTCCTCTTACACAAGAAGAGTTAATTTCATGAATAATAAAAGACACTTTGTCTGATACGAAGAGTTAACCATGTGAGAGCAAAAGGCCCTTTAACAGCATACCGTCAGGTGATTGGATGAACCGTCTGTCAATCAAACTCTTTCAACGTAGGACTTTCAAAATAAAGCAGTGAAGAGAATAAACAAAACCCGGAGATCATGGCCGGTGCAAATTCACGTGTTCCAACTTCACTAGAATTTAACTAAATGACAAAATGTAGACATTTATTTTGTCCCTACAAACAAATTTGAAATTAAAGCTGCATTCTCTCTAGTGACCACCAGGGGGCGACTCCTCTGGTTGTATAGAAGTCTATGAGAAAATGACTCTACTTCTCTCTTGATTTATTACCTCAGTAAACATTGTAAACATGAGTTTATGGTCTCAATCTCTAGTTTCAAGTCTTCTTCAATACAGCATGATGTTCATTTAGTACATTATGGTCCATTTAGAGTCAAACAGACCATAAAGCAGGGGATGCTTTAGGGCGGGGCTACACGGTGATTGACAGGTCTCTACCAGAGACGTATACGGCGTCTCTACGTCACTTCTCCTCAGTCCAGATACGGTCACTTCCTGTTCACTGGTTGCACATGAAAACATTCCTTTCAGATGTAACTTTTAAAGCGTCTTCCTGCAGGTTGTATCGGACGTTCAGAGACTCTAAATATCTCTACATGCTGCTGGAGGCGTGTCTGGGAGGAGAGCTGTGGACGCAGCTGAGAGACAGGTGAGGTGTGAGACAGGTGTGATAGTGAGTCTTCTACCTTTAAGAGACCTTGAAGTTCCTCAGCGTCTCTCTGCTTCTCCTCCGTTCTCAGAGGATCGTTCGACGACGGCATCACTCGCTTCTACACCGGCTGCGTCATTGAGGCGCTGGCCTTCCTGCACTCCAGAGGCATCATCTACCGAGACCTGAAGCCCGAGAACATCATCCTGGACCACCGAGGATACGCCAAGCTGGTCTGTGACACCACAAGGCATGGTCAGATATTCATCAAAAAGAGAAAACACATCCATGACGTTGTGTGTTTGTGTTCGATCAGGTGGACTTTGGCTTTGCTAAGAAAGTGGGTCTGGGGAAGAAGACGTGGACTTTCTGTGGGACCCCCGAGTACGTGGCCCCTGAGATCATCCTGAACAAAGGCCACGACAGCTCCGCCGACTGCTGGTCTCTGGGAATACTGGTCTTTGAGCTGCTCAGCGGCAGGTAAACAGTCCAACTTCTCCACATTTGAATCCATGGTACGTTAATCTAGACTCAAGTGCACGACGCAGACCTGCAGGATGAGGTCTAGATCAAACTGGGTTTACTTAACGGATCAGGTTCAAAAACAAGGAACATCACTGGAGGACTGAGACTGTCTTCGTCCACACGAGCTGAACACAACTAGAGGACGAGACAAACGATGCTGCTGCACAGAAAAAGACCACAAAGACAGGAAGTCAAAGAAACATGGGACACTTCAAAATAAAACAAGATCGTGACAATTAATGTCAGCTTGTTTCTCAGACACACCTTGAAATCCGACATATAACCATTTCATACGATAAGAGTACAGGACACACTTGTGTCACGTTGATGTTTAGTTTGTGTCTCCACCACAAAAGGATCCGAATGGACTTTCTATTGGTGTCGTTTTCATAGTGACGACATAACAAAGATGTACACAAAGCACTAGATCACTAGAGAGACGATACTACAGACAGAAAGAGTCCAACTGTTACTTTTCATGATGATTTGCTCTAAATCCTTCATTTGGAGGACAGAAATGTGTAAATATTAGTCATTAATAGCTCCGGCGCTCATGAACCCGGTTCTCCTCTCTCTGCCTCCAGTCCTCCTTTCTCCGGCTCTGACCCGATGCAGACCTACAACATCATCCTGAAGGGCATCGACATGATCGAGTTTCCCAAGAAGATCACCAAGAGCGCTGCGAACCTCATCAAACGTCTCTGCAGGTTTTCAGATTACAGTGAAACGCTGCTTTTCCTTCTAAACGTCTCTACGATCTAAAGGTCCGTAGACACGAATACAGATAATTCTTTAAACCGAGATTTTCTTCTACGTTTTAAAAAACAACCCTAAAACGCTCTCCGGGTCAGTAGGTTCATAAAGGCTACGTCAACAATATGTTAAATACCAGCGAAGAACATCATTAAGTACTATATCTCCAAAAGTAAGTTTTACCGTAATACCGTAACCGTAATAAATAAAATGTGCCTTCTTTCTGAGCGAGACGACATCGTGCTGCCTTCAGGTACCAGTCAGAGTCCTCCCGTCCTCAATCAGGGTCAAACAAACACAGGACCTTCAACCAGGAGACCGCTGTACGAGTCCCACGTGAAACCAAGAGACATGTGGACTTTAAGCCTTTTATGTAAAGTTACTGAGGACGGTTGTTTATTTACTGTAGTTATGTTTACATTATTTTAAGACGAGAAGATTCTGAGCCTGCTCAGTGAGCTTATTGTAAACAAATAGTAAACAAATAGTAAACAACAGCTGAGGTGAAACCAACAACATTGTGCGGCCGACACGCTAACGAAACGTAAACGATCCGGTAGTCGGCCATCTTTGCTGTCGTTTCTGACCGATGCTCGTTAGGCAAAGCAGCGACGAGCATGAGCGAAATTTGGGAGATGACGTCATCGTTTCCCAGACGCCTTTAAACGTTTTTTTTGTTTAAATCTGCACCTTCGAGGGCATTTTTTTAACTACCCGAAAACTCTGTTTCCGTGTGAACAGGAAGCCAAAATATCCGTTTTTTAAAAACTATCTTTAATCCGTGCGTTTCCTCTCAGGGACAATCCGTCAGAGAGGCTGGGGAACCAGAAGAATGGAGCGAAGGACATCCAGAAGCACAAGTGAGACGACACCATTACCATTCTCGAGTGCTCTCTTACTGTTCTCATGGAAACACGTTCATTGTTCTGGTCCTTCAGGTGGTTCGAAGGCTTCAACTGGGACGGCCTCCGCCAGGGAACCATCGCCTCCCCCTTCACCCCCGCCGTGAGTTTCCTTCAGGGTCTCTGTGAGCCAACAGCTCCCACATCAGAGCTTTAGTGATATTAATATGAATATGAATAACGTCTGTCTCTCTACCAGGTGGACGGACCGCTGGACAACAGCAACTTTGACTATTTCCCGGAGGACGCAGAGGAGCCTCCTCCTGACGAGGAGTCCGGCTGGGATCTGGAGTTCTAAAACAGATTCTTCAGAGAGAAGAACGAGCTTCTTATTTCTGATCAATGTTTACAAAGAGAACAGTTCATTGTGGAAGAAAACTAGAATAAAATCAAAACTAGTCACTGTTTCATTTTTATCTGCATCTTTTAGTCTTTAATGTGTATAATAAACAACCACTGAAAGGGTTAATGCAGCCAAACAACCATCCACAGCTTCAGCTTCAAAATAAAGGTAATAGAATATGAGTTGAATAAAGAAAGCAGTTTAAGAGGCTCAGAACATCATCGTCATCTCTTCTTAAATTATAATTATTATAGTAAATAATCTGAAGAAAGGTCAGAAGGAAAACATTAAACTCTGTTCAAAGATGAATCCTCATCGAATACCATCAAAGAAAACAAAACTTCATGAAGACAAACTTTCACAGTTTGACCAAAACATGTGAGCCCATTGAGGTGTTACATCTAGTGTGTGTGTGTGTGTGTGTGTGTGTGTAGAGCACTGAACCCTCACCTGCACAATGCTGCTGCTAATTATAAGATATGAATGCATTCCTGAGAGATCTCACGTTACCAACATTAGATATTATTATGTTAATGATGCTGAGGACCTGAGGGTTAGGATCAGCTCTTTATTCATGATGGAGCCGTGTGGAGCCTCAGAGCTCGTGTTCCCACACGGCTCACTGAGGAGGAGAGCTCTGGAGTTGAGATGTTTATCAGCCCGCTGACCTCTGACCTCCAGCCTGGTTCAGGTTCACCGCTTCCTGTCGGGTTAAAAGAGGAAAAAGAGTGCGTGATGGAAAAGCAGCCTCTCACAGCTCACTGATAACAGACTCAGATAAGACACACACAGTTTTCCACATCTCCTCCAACAACAACACGGCTCTACACACACTCACACTCTGAGCAGCAGACCTTCCTCTGACTCAAGGAACCGTGAATACATATCAGAAACACTAAGAACATTAAGAATCAATATTTAAATGATGTATTCTACACTTTTCACAAAGTCAGTTGTTTGTAAACGTTCTTGACAATAAACCGTCTCTGGTTTGTCTTAATCTTCATGTTATTAATATTATTGTACTTTTGTCTTTGGATGTCCATTGAGTTGAATATAACAACAGTTCACATAATAATGCTGCAAATCTATGATCAGGTGTGTAAAAACACACGGTTACAATAAAGAACAGAGAATATTAGTAGAAATAAATCATTAATATGAGATTGGAGGCATTTCGACTGCATCTCAACAGCTCTCAACATGGCCGGCGGCTAGAAGCTAACGGAGCTAACGGAGCTAACGGTGCTTTTCCTGAGGGGTAACCGGACCTCTTACATTGTGAGTACAACAAGCCTTTTCTTCTTGTGTTTCCTGCATGAATCCTGTTGTTCCTTTAAAAAACTAAAAGATGAGGACCAGGACCCCAGAGGGACCCAGAGGGACCCAGACTCAAGAGAATCCAGACTCCTTTCATAAATCAGTCTGCTGGAAAACATCTGACAGTGACATGCTGCTCCATCTTTATACTTTATAAGTACACAGGTATTATTGTATTATTGTATTATTACTCCACTATTTGTGTGACAGCGTCAGTTTGTAAGATTTAAAACACAAAGAAGCTGAGAAAATAAAGCACATTATTAAAAAACTGCTCTGAGACCAAAGAGACATTTCAGCTCGAATATATAACTAATATATTATTATAGTCATTATATAATGAATAGTTATATAATAAACAGTGATTATTATATAACTATAATAATCTGTTTGATGCAGAAACAGATTAATAAACCAATGTTTTGGAAAATAAAAATCGAACATTAGAGAAAAGTACAAAATGATAACGATTCATGCATCGGAACTTCTTCTTCTCTTCCTTTAATCGTCTCTGGACCCTCAGATTTATCTGGTGACCCTTTGGAGGTCCTGACCCCTATGTTGTCAACCGCTGGACTATGTGACTGTAAATAAAGTAGTTAAAGTATCTACAACACGCTGCTCTAACGCTGATGCTTCAGTATGAAATAATAATGTCACATCAGTCACAACGAGTACTTTTACTGCAATACGAGTACTTTTACTGCAATACGAGTACTTTTACTGCAGATACTTTAAGTACATTTTACTGATAATACTTCTTTTACTACATGAAGCTGATAATACTTCTGTATTGTTACTATTCTAGGATTTTGAATGTAATCAAGTATCTTAAAGTTGTTGTTTTACTGAAGTGAGTACTTGTCATTAAACTGTGTACTCAGAATGAAAAGTTTCCTTCTTGTTTTTTATTTTTAGAAACTCGTTTCAGATCACAAGCAGACAAAAATTAACTAAAACTTTAAAAGTCTAAAATCACCCGGTGACGTCATTGCTCGGAAATTCCGTTTGTCTCGTGGAATGCGTGGAAATATCCAATTATGTTAATGAGTTAATTACCCCATGAATAAACCATTCACACACACACACACACACACACACACACACACATCTCTGATTGGTCCGTCCCACGCGGCCCTGATACATAAATACTGGACCAGAGACCTGAACCAGGACCAGAGACCTGAACCAGGACCAGGACTCCCTCCTCTCAGACAGACAGCATGACGTCCGGCTCCTCGCTGCTCCTCCTCCTCCTCCTCCTCCTCCTCGGCTCCGCTGCGGGCTTCGAGCTGCTGCCGGACGAGGCTGCTCCCCGCCGGGCACGATTCTCTGCAAACAGCCCGAGTGAGTCCCGGTTCTGTTCTCCGGTTCTGTTCTCCGGTTCAGGTTAAAGTTGGTTGGTTTGCAGAACTGAGATTACAACGATAGAAACTTCTCTCAGTTTGACTCTCAAACGAATATTCTGATGTTTTTTTAACGTTTCAGCATCAGAACTATACTTATATTAATGTACATATATTATAGTATTATAACTATTGATGCATTCATGTGTTCATCACTTGCAGCTTGTGAAGGTTGAGCTCATTTGAATGAATATAAACTCGTTTTTTCTTTAACTTATTTGTTTTATCTGATTTTGTTTTTATTGTTCCCTTTAGATTTTAGTGTAGCGAGGTAAGAAGTAGTGGCTTTTATATATATAAATATAAATATAAATATATATAAATATAAATATATATATATATATATATATATATATTATTTTCCTGCAGTAAGATTCTAAATGCAGAACTTCTTGTTTTATTGCTTCAGACACTTTCTCATCCGTTGGTTTTGTTTATTTCACCAACGAGAAAATATTTAAAGTCTCAACAAGATGAATTTATCACTGAAATAAGATTTTATATTTCAAAAGGACATTTGCAGTGTTTTTGTGCTGATAGTTTGAACTTTCCCTGTAATGGAAGCAGTACTCATGTTTATGTCTGTCTGTCTGTCTGCAGCTGACGTTGCCAGATGTTTGAATGGAGCCGTGGCCGTCGGCTGTGGATTCTTCTCTTGTCTAGAAAACTCGACCTGTGACACCGACGGGATGCACGAGATCTGTGAGCTCTTCCTCCAATCAGCTGCCACCTTCAACACAGAGGTCAGTCTGTTTGCCTGTCTGTCTCACCCGTCTGTCTGTCTCACCCGTCTGTCTGTCTCACCCGTCTGTCTGTCTCACCCGTCTGTCTGTCTCACCCGTCTGTCTCCCTGTTCAGGGTAAGACCTTCGTGAAGAAGAGTCTTCACTGCATCTCTCAGGGAATCTCATCGAAGGTTTTCCAAACGATCCGTCGCTGTAACATCTTCCAGAGGATGATCGCTGAGGTTTGTGACCACAGCGATCCTGCCTTTTGATTGGTCGCAGAGTTCCTCACTTTTGATTGGTTGCTGAGTTCCCGTCTCTCTTTTTATTTCATAATAAAGGTGCAGGAAGAGTGTTACAGCAGTCTGGACATCTGCACTGTGGCTCGAACCAACCCTGACGCCATCGGAGAGGTGGTGCAGGTTCCCACGCACTTCCCCAACAGGTGAGCACTGATCACACGCACACACACACACACACACACGTCTCACACGAGGAGATAAACTGATAAAAAAAGGATGCTGTAATAACGACATAGTGAAACAGATTTGTAAAAAGTCAGATTTCATTATTTATTTTAGGTGTGAAGGCCTGAAGACGAGAAGCAAACAACTTTTAAAACGTTTGTTTTCTGAACGGAGTTTGGTTGGATCGATGCTATGCTAACAATGTAGCAGCTCCATCGACAATCAAAAGAACGTCAAATAGGCATAAATACAGTCACAAGTTATTGTTTGTACCATCAATGGACTGTTTATAAGAAGTGGACGTAGTCGTCATGACGTCTCTCGTTTTGAAGCTTCGAGTTCGGCATCTTGGCCGTCGCCATCTTGTTTTTTGTTACCAACAAACGTAAGTGAGCATATCTGGACTGAGGAGTGACGTAGAGACGCCGTATAAGTCTCTGGTAGAGACCTGTCAATCACTGTGTAGCCCCGCCCTAAAGCATCCCCTGCTTTATGGTCTGTTTGACTCTAAATGGACCATAATGTACTAAATGAACATCATGCTGTATTGAAGAAGACTTGAAACTAGAGATTGAGACCATAAACTCATGTTTACAATGTTTACTGAGGTAATAAATCAAGAGAGAAGTAGTCATTTTCTCATAGACTTCTATACAACCAGAGGAGTCGCCCCCTGCTGGACTTTAATAAAGGTGTACCTGCACATTCTTGACTTCCTGTCCCTGCTCCTCCAGATACTACAGCACTCTGCTGCAGACGCTGCAGGCCTGCGACGAGGAGACGGTGGCGACGGTGAGGACCGGCCTCGTGGCCCGCTTGGGCCCCGACATGGAGACCTTCCTCCAGCTGGTCCAGAACAAACCGTGTGCCGCCGGCTCCGGCTCCGCCGCCTTCAACAACCCGTCCAGCTGGAGGAACATGCCCGTGTTCAACATCCAGCCGGGCTTCAGGGGTCGTGATCCCACCCACCTGTTCGCCAGGAAGAGGTCTGTGGACGACGTGGAGGGGGGGGGCAGAGCCGAGCAGTAGAGAACACGTGCAGATCAATAACATGCAGCTTTAGACGGATTGGGGGGAATATTGACTTATTATGATTATTATTATTATTTAGGGTGATTCGCTCGGTCCGACCTGTTCCAGACATTTGATTTACAGTGATGATAATTAAATATTTATTTTCTTAAACAAGTTAATTTATGAGTTGTATTTAACGTAGTGAGAGAGGCCGAGGAGGTCCTGGAGACGTTCCCCGCTGGTCGTGGAGCGTCTCCACGTCTCCTGTGAAGAGGACGGACTGCTGGTCTGAGATCACCGTAGTGCTTTGACTTTATGTGATGTTTGAATGAGAAGTTATGGAACATAAAAGGCTGGTTTGTGTTAGAAATAAATGATGTTATATGATTTCTGGCTCGTGTGATTTTTCTTTATCTGATCAAAACAAATGGTATATGTAATATGTACACACATACAGTAATATTACAGATCTACAATTACATGTAAAATAAACAGTATAATACTTCTAATAAAGTAGAAATGTATTCCTGAAAGAGGGAATAATAAACTCCTTTCTTCCTCTAGTTCTAATAAATATATAATTATACAACATGCACAATGAAGTCAAAGGATTTATTTGAAAGGTCAAGAATAAATTTTATTTTAAACTTTATTTGTGTAGCTTGTGGAAGAACCAGCAGGTGGAGTTAATGTATATAAAAATATCCTCTAGCTGCCCATAAACTGCTCTTATGTTTGAACAACAGGTGGAACATAAATAAGTATAAATACATCATTTACTCAAGTAAAGTAAGAGCTGGTGGAACATGTTCTCTGTAGGGCTGAGCCTCATCAGTCAATGTCAGCAAACATCCCAGAATGATTTAATGCAGAAACATTAAGATATCAAACACGTGTTACTACTTTACAGTTAAATATTTAACCTTTATTCCAACATGAAAAAAGCAGAAAATAACACTTTGATAAACACGTCAGGACATCTTATTATAGTCTCAGTATAATATATATATCATATAATAATATAATATATATATCATATAATATACATTATATATCTAATATGTTGTTTTATCTGTGTTTAAATTGGACCTTTGTTTGTCTTTCTGTCCTTGGTCTTGGGTCCTGCTTTTGCTTTGTCCACAAAGACTCAAAAAGAGTCTGAACCAGTAGAACGTCTGTCTTGCTGTATTGACTCACGCAGGCGAGGCACGCAGGTAGGACTAACGACAACTTACTTTGAGGTGAAGGAACAGGAAGTCAGTCCGAAGAGTCCGATGAATCCAGAGGGGACGACAGGTGAGCAGATCAGGAAGCAGGAACCAGGTCAAAGTCCAGGAACGGGTACGAAGGACCAGAATCGGGTTCAGGTCCGGATGACTGAAAGGCATCACCAATATTTAGGATCTGGAGAAAAGGAGGCTGCTGATGAGGGAAAGTGGAAACAGGTGAGCAGGTGAATGAGAGAGTCATGTGACTGAGACAGCTGAGGTGAGTCTGAGGGCACCTGGTGGACAGATGGAGACCGGCAGGTCCAGAGAGTCTGAGGCCCGGTACCAACGGGCCCCCTTAAGACCTTCTCATCCTGTGAGGAAAGAGCCTGAAGACGTTCAAACCAGGGAGTGAAAATATACAACCAAGAGATCCCCATTCGTGTTTACACCATTTTAAAGTCTCACAGCCTCACGCGTCAGGTTGGTCCCTGAGGGTTCAGGGTTTAAGGCCCTAGGGAAGGATACAGGGATTACACCTTCCTTTACCAGAGGAAAGGAGATAATGCCGTCCCA
This sequence comes from Anarhichas minor, assembly GCF_050575085.1. Taxonomy (NCBI): domain Eukaryota; kingdom Metazoa; phylum Chordata; class Actinopteri; order Perciformes; family Anarhichadidae; genus Anarhichas; species Anarhichas minor. The sequence continues at coordinate 238,580 of NW_027466510.1, forward strand.
CAATTCCTTGCGGCAGCGACATTCACAGCAGTAACATGCTGCTCTAACTTCGATGCTTCAGTATTAACGATCTAATAATGTCACAATGAGTACTTTTACTACTGATACTTTATGTACATTTTACTGCATAATGAGTACTTTTACTACTGATACTTTAAGTACATTTTACTGCACAATGAGTACTTTTACTGCTGATACTTTAAGTACATTTTACTGCACAATGAGTACTTTTACTACTGATACTTTATGTACATTTTACTGCACAATGAGTACTTTTACTACTGATACTTTAAGTACATTTTACTGCACAATGAGTACTTTTACTACTGATACTTTATGTACATTTTACTGCACAATGAGTACTTTTACTACTGATACTTTAAGTACATTTTACTGCACAATGAGTACTTTTACTACTGATACTTTAAGTACATTTTACTGCACAATGAGTACTTTTACTACTGATACTTTATGTACATTTTACTGCACAATGAGTACTTTTACTGCTGATACTTTAAGTACATTTTACTGCACAATGAGTACTTTTACTACTGATACTTTATGTACATTTTACTGCACAATGAGTACTTTTACTACTGATACTTTAAGTACATTTTACTGCACAATGAGTACTTTTACTACTGATACTTTATGTACATTTTACTGCACAATGAGTACTTTTACTACTGATACTTTAAGTACATTTTACTGCACAATGAGTACTTTTACTACTGATACTTTAAGTACATTTTACTGCACAATGAGTACTTTTACTACTGATACTTTATGTACATTTTACTGCACAATGAGTACTTTTACTACTGATACTTTAAGTACATTTTACTGCACAATGAGTACTTTTACTACTGATACTTTAAGTACATTTTACTGCACAATGAGTACTTTTACTACTGATACTTTATGTACATTTTACTGCACAATGAGTACTTTACTACTGATACTTTATGTACATTTTACTGCACAATGAGTACTTTTACTACTGATACTTTAAGTACATTTTACTGCACAATGAGTACTTTTACTACTGATACTTTATGTACATTTTACTGCACAATGAGTACTTTTACTACTGATACGTTAAGTACATTTTACTGCACAATGAGTACTTTTACTACTGATACTTTATGTACATTTTACTGCACAATGAGTACTTTTACTGATAATACTTCTGTATTTTTGCTAAAGTAGGATTTTGAATGTAATGAAGTACCTTAACGTTGGAGACATTTTACTGCACAATGAGTACTTCTGTATCAGTACTGCTGGTACTTTAAGTACATGAAGCTGATAATACTACTTTGCAACAGAGTATTTTATACTTTTCCTGCAGTAAAAGATTCTGAATACTTCCTTCAGTCTGCAGCATCATCGATGAACAGACCTCAGACTTCCTGCTCGTGATGATATTGTTCATAAAACAGCACTTTTCTGTTTACTTAGTAATTAGAAGTCTTTATATTAATACTTATTGATCCTGACACACGATGGCAGTTATTGATCAGGGTTCAGTCTGATAGTCTGCAGGATGACCTGGTGACTGAGAGTGAAACAAAGGAAAACGTGAGTTTGGTTTGTAGAAAGATGGTCAGAGATGTTGGACGTGAACAGAAACAGTGAAATGGTTTAATATCTGTTTGTTCAGACTCGTCGGCTCGATGCCGGAGGTGTTGATGTCTCTCACTCGGCCATCTGTCGCTCGGCTAATGGCCGACACATAACGTCTCCTTTATGGCCCATTAACTCCCATCAGGCAGGTGAGAGACCCCCCCCCCCCCCCCTCAGGCGTCACGTGTTAACGTTTCCAGGAAGTGGAGCCGATAAAAGCTGCAGCTGTGAGACAAACACGCTGCTGTTGACTGAAGGTTGAGTTTTAAATGAGGAAGCAAAGTTTAAACTCTGCAGCAGAAGTTAAAAAAGGTCGTTAATAATTTAATGACATTTAGGAATAAAAGTGTGAAGCACGACGACGTTTTTAAATCTTTAGCTGAAGATGAGGTTTGATTTAGTTTGAAGAGAAAAGCACAATCATACAACATGAAGTGAGGTTGTTTTATGACTTTATCTCCAGAAGGAACTGTCAGTTTAAACTAAATAAAGATCAAATAAAGTATAACTAAACTAAACTAAATGAAACTAAATATCCCACATGGAGCTCAAAATTGAGACTGAGATCAAAAGTACTTCTAAGTAATTGTTTTACAGATTTAACAATTTGAAATGTTTTTTCAAAGTTGAAGGAATAGTTCAGTATTTTGTGACTTGTTTCTTGTAGAGAGTTAAATCTTCACCGTTTGTCTTGTTTTCACTGAACTGACCGTAGACTTCAGTGTTCTCTGTGAGCTTTAGGTGGATTTTGTTACCTCTGGACAGTCAGGCTAGCTGTTTCCCTCTGTTTCCAGTCTTTATGCTAAGCTAAGCTAAGATAACTGTCTGTAGCTTCATATTGATTGTACATGAGAGAGGAATCAATCTGAACATCTAACTCTTGTAAAGGCATATACAGGTGCTGGTCATATAATTAGAATATCATCAAAAAGTTGATTTATTTCACTAATTCCATTCAAAAAGTGAAACTTGTCTATTATATTCATTCATTACACACAGACTGATATATTTTAAATGTTTATTTCTTTTAATTTTGATGATTATAACTGACAACTAAGGAAAATCCCAAATTCAGTATCTCAGAAAATTTGAATATTGTGAAAAGGTTCAATATTGAAGACACCTGGTGCCACACTCTAATCAGCTAATGAACTCAAAACACCTGCAAAGGCCTTTAAATGTCTCTCAGTCATTTGAAACATTTGAAATATATCAGTCTGTGTGTAATGAATGAATATAATAGACAAGTTTCACTTTTTGAATGGAATTAGTGAAATAAATCAACTTTTTGATGATATTATAATTATATGACCAGCACCTGTACATGTTCACCTGTTCCCCTCAGTGTTCAACAATTTCTTCAGGCTGTTGAGTGTTTTTTTTGCCGAATCCTAACTTCCTGTGAAGATGGAAGTTTATTTTAAAAAGACACTATGCATGTAGCGAGTGCATATTATCACGAATTCCCCTTCATATTAGTTTGTTTTCATCCTGCCTGTTTAATGAACTCTCCTGTCACTCACACCCGATCACCTCTCATTCCCCTCACCTGGTCCTCCGCCCCCATCTCACCTGCAGCCCATCCCCTCATTAGCCCTCACTATGTAGGTCCCCTCACTTGCACCTGTTCCTGCCACATTGTCTTGTGTGTTATTGCCAAGCTCTCCAGCGTACCGACATATTGTTCCTGATCTGCCTGTTCCGACCCCTTATTGGATTTGTTCTCCTGTTTGACTGACGTCCCGGTTTGGACCCTGCCTGAACACTGGTAAAAAGAACTGAACTTGGGTTCAGGTATCTGTAATCCTTACACATATGACTCGAGGGATGATGAGAGTGCCATAGCTCAGAGCAAGTTATCATATTGATGTTAGAATGTTTTGGCACGACAGAAGTTTACTGAACATCTGCAGCATCTTCAGAGGACGAGAAGTTTTCTCTGGAAATGATTCAGATCATCAGGGATGTTTTTACTGCTTGAAAACAGGAAGCAGAGGGACGAAGAGAGCCAGAGGCCGTTCTAACTGATTTAGTACGATTTGTAAAGTCAGCCAGCGGCTGCAGAGGGAATAAGATGTCGGAGACAGAAGTGCACGATGAACATTCACAGGAGCCTCCTGTCCAACGTAACGCACGTTTCCTCTCTGTGGGAAGGAAACATTGATTCAGGATCTGCAGAGAAAACCAGCCAGAGGAAAGTGTGTGTGTGTTTGGCCTCTTGTACTTGCGACATAGTGAGGACCGAACGTTTTTAACTACAAAGTGAGGACGTGTTTTGTCCATTTAATCACAACG